>NC_079454.1:53695072-53767572 GCF_903798145.1 Danio aesculapii | reverse complement strand
CGACTGCTCGTTAACGCAAATTTCTAATCAGCCAATCACATGGCAGCAGCTCAATGCATTTAGGCATGTAGACATGGTCAAGACGACCTGCTGCAGTTCAAACTGAGCATCAGAATGGGGAAGAAAGGGGATTTAAGTGACTTTGAACGTGGCATCGTTGTTGGTGCCAGACGGGCTGCTCTGAGTATTTCAGAAACTGCTGATCTACTGGGATTTTCACGCACAACCATCCCTAGAGTTTACAGAAAATGGTCCGACAAAGAGGAAATATCCAGTGAGCGGCAGTTCTGTGGGCGCAAATGCCTTGTTAATGCCAGAGGTCAGAGGAGAATGGCCAGACTGGTTCCAGCTTATAGAAAGGCAACAGTAACTCAAATAAGCACTCGTTACAACCGAGGTCTGCAGAAGAGCATCTCTGAAAACACAACACGTCAAACCTTGAGGCGGATGGGCTACAGCTGCAGAAGACCAAACCGGGTGCCACTCCTGTCAGCTAAGAACAGGAAACTGAGGCTACAATTCACACAGGCTCACCAAAACTGGACACTAGAAGATTGGAGAAACGTTGCCTGGTCTGATGAGTCTCCATTTCTGCTGCCACATTCAGATGCTCGGCTCAGAATTTGGCATCAACAACATGAAAGCATGGATCCATCCTGCCTTGTATCAGTGGTTCAGGTTGGTGGTGGTGGTTTAATGGTGTGGGGGAGATTTTCTTGGCACACTTGGCACACATCGCACTTCTACCACCACCCGCTGCTGTTCACTGTGGCCTGACCTTCAATAACTTTTCTGGTATTGAAGATGTTATTCTGAGATGTTGAATCATCTCAGACTGGTTTCTTGAACATGACAATGAGTTCACTGTACTCAAATGGCCTCCACAGTCACCAGAGCTCAATCCAATAGAGCACCTTTGGGATGTGGTGGAACGGGAGATTGGCATCATGGATGTGCAGCTGACAAATCTGCAGCAACTGCGTGATGCTATCATGTCAATATGGAGCAAAATCTCTGAGGAATATTTCCAGTAGCTTGTTAAATCTGTGACATGAAGGATTAATGCAGTTCTGAAGGCAAAAGGGGGTCCAACCTGGTACTAGTAAGGTGTACCTAATAAAGTGGCCGGTGAGAGTATTTTATATATGTGAAATTCAAGTATGAACTTGTATGTGAGGTATGTAACTTGCATATATTTCCATATATCAGATTTCTATCTGGGTTGCATGTGCCAAACTTAGTCTAATTTCAGTAAATGTAGTAAAATGTTTTCGAAATATTATAACGTGTCTGCCAAAAGGAAACAATGCACTTATTTTAAGCTTTACAATACAAATAAATAATAAATGATATATAGTTATATAACACGAATGAATTAATGATAGTCTTCTTGCTGCATGTGGAATGATAAAATTTAAATATAATTATTTCTGATTATGATTACTGTGTAGTTTAGAGCCAAACTTTGATGCATAAATACAGTGTTTTAATATGCAATCAGATGATTCTTCTTCTAAATGTGCCTGAGAAGAGTTTTGGACACTTAAACACACTGTTTTGTGTAGATGATGGTTTAAAATGTGTGACGGTGATGATTTTTGTCTCAGCAGAGGTTAAAAGGTGTGTGTTGAGCAGGGGTCGAGCTCAGGTGTTCCTGCAAAACAAACATTAGTTTAGTCAGAGAAAGCACACACTGATCTACAAACACTCTACAACAACACAAACACACTGAAGCCCATTACACACACCGTAACTCTTACTGATGTGACGACACTGGCTATATGGCTCTCAGATTACTCTTTCGTATAGCGCAAGAGATGCTAGTGGGTTTTTAGTGGATTGGTAAACCATCAAAACAAGCCTTCTGTTGTGTTTTGATGTGAATTTTTGACTGTTGTTGCTGTGAATAAACTCAAATCATTCAGCGTAGTGATATGGAGCTGTAATGCGCTCAAAATCTGCCAGAACTACTTTACCTGTGTGTTTATCTAACAATAATGGCACGCCTTAGAATGATCATTAACCAATCAGAATCAGGCATTCAACAGACCTGTAGTATAGTATCATGTAAAGTGTACAGCAATACATTTTTGTTGTATTTATTACTGTCAAATATTTAGGAACAGAGAGTGTAAAGGTTCTGGAAATAAGCGGCACATCTTAGAATGCTCGTCAGCCAATCAGAATCAAGCATTCTACAGATATATATGGGATAATCAGTGCTTAATTTGAGCCAGAACTTGCCGGATCCTGTTCCGGAAAATGTCAGATATTCGTGTTTTGCATTCCGGTATTCATTTTAATCTATCGGGCATTAACTTGTGCGTGGTGAAAACCTAAGCTCGCGTGTGAGAAAGAGAATGAGCGCAAGCGAAGACTGTGTGGATTGTGTGTGACGGCCCTTAATATTTTCAGCCAATCAGCTTTCTTAGGTTGACAATCACTCTCATTGGTTGGTGAGTGTTGTTTCGTGTGCTGTGAGCGGCGAAAATAAATCATGGCATAGTGGCCTGCCTAAATAATATTAGTATTTTCAAAATGGCAAAGGGGCATGCATATTTTCATTTTAAAACCACAAGTATCTGATAATGAGTCTGATCAAATAAGATCTTGAGAAGATGAAACTGCGCGAATGGATCAGGATAGCGGGAGACAGAAGCAAAGCGATCTCAAGTCAGCCAGAAAACATGACAGAAGAGCTAACTGTGGCCTCTTCTTGAAGATTAGACTGAGTGAGGGATTTAATTATTATTTTTCACTTCACTATAGTGAAATGAACTGATTAGAGATTGTTCATACGATTTATGTTTGTAGCTACATGTTTTTATTCTCCATGACTGACCTATTCAGAAATGTCATGCTCTATTTTTGCGATATCACCATTTAATGTTCCGGGAGAACTGAAATTGTGTGGTGGACGTCAGTCACGGTAACTTATATTTCCTGGTTATGTTCAGGAAATTATTCATTTACAAATTAAGCACTGGGTATAATGTCATATAAAGTGTAAAGCAACACATTTTTGTTGTATTTATTATTATAATTTACTTAGGAACAGAGAGTGTAAAGGTTCTGGAAATAAACTGCACACCTTAGAATGCTCATCAGCCAATCAGAATCAAGCGTTCAACAGACGTATAGTATAATGTCATATAAAGTGTAAAGCAACAAATTTTTTGTTGTATTTATTATTATAATTTTGTTTCGGAACAGAGTGTAAAGGTTTTGGAAATAAACTGCACACCTTAGAATGCTCATCATTCAATTAGAATCAAGCATTCAACAGATATATAGTGGTATAATGTCATATAAAGTGTAAAGCAACACATTTTTTGTAGTATTTAATTACTGTAATTTTATAGGAACAAAGAATGTAAAGGTTCTGGAAATAAACCTACCTCAAAATAACGGCACACCTTAGAATGCTCATCAGCCAATCAGAATCAAGCATTCAACAGACGTGTAGTATAATGTCATATAAAGTGTAAAGCAACAAATTTTTGTTGTATTTATTATTATAATTTTGTTTCGGAACAGAGAGTGTAAAGGTTCTGGAAATAAACTGCACACCTTAGAATGCTCATCAGCCAATCAGAATCAAGCGTTCAACAGACGTATAGTATAATGTCATATAAAGTGTAAACAACAAAATTTATTTTTGTCTTTATTATTATAATTTACTTAGGAACAGAGAGTGTAAAGGTTCTGGAAATAAACCTACCTCAAAATAACGGCACACCTTAGAATGCTCATCAGCCAATCAGAATCAAGCGTTCAACAGACGTGTAGTATAATGTCATATAAAGTGTAAACAACAATTTTTTTGTAGTATTTAATTATTATGATTTTATAGGAACAAAGAATGTAAAGGTTTTGGAAATAAACCTACCTCAAAATAACAACACACCTTAGAATGCTCATCGGCCAATCAGAATCAAGCATTTAACAACTATATTGTGGTAAAATTTGATATAAAGTGTAAAGCAATACTTTTTTTGTTGTATTTATTATTTTTATTTATTTTGTATTTAATATAATTTATTTAGGAACAGAGAATGTAAAGGTTCTGGAAATTAACTGCACACCTTAGAATGCTCATCAGATAATCAGAATTAAGCATTCAACGGATAAATAGTGGTATAATGTCATATAATGTGTAAAGCAACACATTTTTGTTGCATTTGTTTGTTTTATTTTTTCAGGAAAAGAGAATGTAAAGGTTCTGGAAATAAACCTACCTCAAAATAACGATATGCCTTAGAGTGTTCATCAGCCAATCATAATCAAGCATTCAACAGACCTGCAGTTTGTCATATAATGTGTAAATAACGTGTAAAGCAACACATTTTTTTTATTTATTACTTTTGTTTAGGAACAGAGAATGTAAAGGTTCTGGAAATAAACCTTCCTCAAAATAATGGCACACCTTAGAATACGCATCAGCCAATCAGAATCAAGCATTTAACAACTATATTGTGGTAAAATTTGATATAAAGTGCAAAGCCACACATTTTTGTTGTATATAGTATTCATTTTTTTTAGGAACAGAGAGTGTAAAGGTTCTGGAAATAAACCTTCCTCAAAATAATGGCACCCCTTAGAATGCTCATCAGCCAATCAGAATTAAGCATTCAACACATATCCTAGTATAATGTCAAATAAAGTGCAGAGCAACACATTTTGGTTGTATTTATTATTATATTTCTTTTAGGAACAGAGAGTGTAAAGGTTCTGGAAATACACCTTTCTCAAAATAATGGTACGCCTTAGAATACGCATAAGCCAATCAGAATCAAGCATTTAACAACTATATTGTGGTAAAATTTGATATAAAGTGTAAAGCAACACATTTTTTGTTGTATTTATTATTATTTATTTTGTATTTATTATAATTTATTTAGGAACAGAGAGTGTAAAGGTTCTGGAAATTAACTGCACACCTTAGAATGCTCATCAGATAATCAGAATCAAGCATTCAACGGATAAATAGTGGTATAATGTCATATAATGTGTAAAGCAACACATTTTTGTTGCATTTGTTTGTTTTGTTTTGTTTTCAGGAAAAGAGAATGTAAAGGTTCTGGAAATAAACCTACCTCAAAATAACGATATGCCTTAGAGTGTTCATCAGCCAATCATAATCAAGCATTCAACAGACCTGCAGTTTGTCATATAATGTGTAAATAACGTGTAAAGCAACACATTTTTTTTTTATTTATTACTTTTGTTTAGGAACAAAGAGTGTAAAGGTTCTGGAAATAAACCTTCCTCAAAATAATGGCACCCCTTAGAATGCTCATCAGCCAATCAGAATTAAGCATTCAACACATATCCTGGTATAATGTCAAATAAAGTGCAGAGCAGCACATTTTGGTTGTATTTATTATTATATTTCTTTTAGGAACAGAGAGTGTAAAGGTTCTGGAAATACACCTTTCTCAAAATAACGGTACACCTTAGAATACGCATCAGCCAATCAGAATCAAGCATTTAACAACTTTATTGTGGTAAAATTTGATATAAAGTGTAAAGCAACACATTTTTTGTTGTATTTATTATTTATTTTGTAGTTATTATAATTTATTTAGGAATAGAGAGTGTAAAGGTTCTGGAAATTAACTGCACACCTTAGAATGCTCATCAGCCAATCATAATCAAGCATTCAGCAGACCTGCAGTTTGTCATATAATGTGTAAATACCGTGTAAAGCAACACATTTTTATTTTATTTATTACTTTTGTTAAGGAACAGAGAATGTAAAGGTTCTGGAAATAAACCTTCCTCAAAATAATGAGGAACATTAAAATGGTCATCAGTCAATCAGTATAAAGCATTCTACGACCCAGTAGTAAAAAGTAGTGATAAAGAATAATGTTACGTGGTTTTTCATTTATTTATATTACACATTTATATATTAACTAATCTTTATATTGAACATCTAATATTTTAATAAACACAAAAACATGAACTAAATGTATTCTTATTGCATGCACTCAAAAAATGTTTAAAAAATGAAACTTACTAAACTACTAAAAATCAAAACTGCTTAGTTAAAATAAGCTGAAACAACACAATTCTTGAGATTTCATTGGGACAACTTAATTTTTGATGTTCAATCCACATAAATTTGTTAAAAGCGTTAACTTAATCGATTTGTGTTGGGACAGCATGAATGAATTGTGTGGAACCCTGCATTTTTAACAGTGTAAAACTAAATGTTTGGAAAAGCATTATATAGCCAACAAATAGACAACATGTTATATACACAAACAATATTGAACATAAATATACACAATTATACATGTAATAGACATAAATACACAGCAAAGAAAGCATTGGTTTAATTGGTTCAGCACAAAGGGTCCAATCAGAATCAAGCATTCGACAGACAGTGGTATACAGAGATACACACTTCTGCACTCTGTTGACAGCTTCGTCGAAATCTTAATTAACTCTCATTTCTGAAACATTCGAGATATTAAAGAGATATCAGGTGATTGTTCAGACTGCAGTGGAATAATCCTCTCCAATCTTGTCAGAGTTGTAGATGAGGTGATCAGAGCAGCTCTGTAAACACACACACACACACACACTGACAGATAGCAGTGATCAAACACACTCACACTCGAGCAGCTCTGTCTATAGACACTCACGCGGGTCTCTGATTCGGAGACGATTGGCTCAGCGAGATAACACGCTGTCCAGATAACAGCAGGGAACATACCGGAGAGGAGAGATGTCAGACAGCACTGCGAGCATTGATCGCTCTTAATTTCATCACATGCGCACATACCAACACGTGCCAACAAACAAAGGTCAATCACCTCTGAAGAGAGAATGCCAGTGCAGGGAGGGATGTGTGGGGTCACTTTTTGCATAGACACATTGAAAAGCCTCGACTGCAAAGCAAAACTCTGATAACTGCCTAACAAGTTTTAGGAACAGCAAATAATAACTGGACTTCTAGTTGATCATTTGGTATCAGAAGTGTCTTATATGAAAGGTAAAGGCCTCTAGATGACGATTTGAGCACAATAAAATCTGATCATGTCTTGATGTTGACTGATTTCATTAGGACAGTAAGGTCTGACTCTGCTTAGACTAAAGTCTGCTCACTGAACCTTCAATAATGTCCAGTATAGAATATGTGCTCATGCTGCAGTGGAAACAGAATGAATATTGTGTCTGACTCCATCATGAGCTTGGAGGACTGCATCCATACATCTCTGCAATGACTCAAATCACTGATTAATAAAGTCATCTGGAATGGTGAAGAAAGCCTTCTTGCAGGACTCCCAGAGTTCATCAAGACTCTTTGTGTTCATCTTCAACGCCTCCTCCTTCATCTTACCCCTGACGTGCTCAATAATGTTTAAGTCTGGTGACTGAGCTGGCCAATCCTGCAACACCTTGACGTTCTCTGCTTTCAGGAGCTTTGATGTGGAGGCTGAAGTATGAGGAGCGCTATCCTGCTGAAGAATTTGCCCTCTCCTGTGGTTTGTAATGTAATGGGCAGCACAGATACCTCAGGCTGTTGATGTTGATCATCTACTCTTCAGATCTCTCACACACCCCCATACTGAATGTAACCCCAAACCATGATTTCTCCTTCACCAAACTTGACTGATTTCTGTGAGAATCTTGCTCCATGCTGGTTCCAGTAGGTCTTCTGCAGTATCTGTGATGATTGGGATGCAGATCAACAGATGATTCAGCAGAGAAATCCACCTTTTGACACTTTTACACATGATCATCTAGAAGTCAAGTTATTATGTGTTGCTCTTACAACTGAGATCCACCACAAGACTACTGTCACATAATATTAGACTAGATATTCTTCAAGACACTAGTGTTCAGCTTAAAGAGACATTTAAAGGCTTAACTATGGTAATTAGGGTAAAGTTAGGGTAATTAGGCAAGTCATTGTATAACAGTGGTTTGTTCCGGAGACAATCCAAAACTAATATTGCTTAAGGGGGCTAATAATATTGACCTTAAAATGGCTTTAAACAATTAAAAACTGCTTTTATTCTAGCTGAAATAACACAAATAAGACTTTCTCCAGAAGAACAAATATTAGAGGAAATACTGTGAAAAATTCCTGTCTTCAACTGTGTGTGTCACTTGTTTGAGCCGTTTCCTCATTTCTCAGATTTTGTCCTCTTTGTCCAGGTCTGGATCTGTCAGTGTTTTCCGTCTGATCCTCCGATGGATGCTCTTTTGAAATGCTCTTCCTGGAGACAGGGGGTCTGGCTGCGCTCTGACCCAGAGGAAGAGGGGCCACACGGGGCCGCCGACCCCCACAGGAGCCCACAGAGCCACATGAGGACATGCATCCATCCATCAGAGAGCGGGTAAAAAATCTACACAATACTGCATTATGTGTGTGAGTATGTCTGAGCTCAGCTTTCATGTCAGGAGCTCGTCAAGAGCATCTTAACTAATTCAATGAAGTGTGCTTTATACAACTTAATGCAGGAATCAGATAACAAATACACTGCAAACTGTTGCGCTATGCCATCAACATTTTAAAATGATATATAAAAGGCGGCACGGTGGCTCAGTGGGTAGCACTGTGGCCTCAAAGCAAAAAGGTTGCTGGTTCGAGTCCCGACAGAGTCAGTTGGTGTTTCTGTGTGGAGTTTGCATGTTCTCCCAGGTGCTCCGGTTTCCCCCACAGTCCAAACGCATGCACTATAGGGGAATTGATCAACTAAATTGGCTGCAGTGTATGAGTGTGTGTGTGTGAATGAGTGTGTGTGGGTGTTTCCCAGTACTGGGTTACAGCTGGAAGGGCATCTGCTGCGTAAAACATGGTAGAATAGTTGGTGGTTCATTCCGCTGTGGCGACCAGATTTTTGAATCTGCCACTATGCTGACATATAGGCGTTTGTAGCTCCGCCCTCTTCTGAAAAGAGCACAATCTCATTTGAATTTAAAGCGACAGTCACCAAAACACCACAATTAGGATCAAAGCCTAAAGGGGTCAGTTTCAGAGAGTTAGAGAACATTACCTGTGTGGTATTTTGAGCTGAAAATTCACACACACACACTCTAGAGACAGCAGAGACTCATTTTACATGTTGTAAAAAGAGGCATAATAGGTCCCCTTTAAAAATAGTTTGCACACAGAATCGAACCAATCCAAATAAAGGATTTAAACTATGCATCCACACACTATTCACAATAATTATATGTTCAAAGGTGCACATTGTTGCTGTTACAGCCAAAACATAATTTTACATGTAGGCCTTGCATACTGTGTTGTGCTCCACCCTGCTTTTAACCCCCCCCCCACCCCCCACCCCCTCTCAGGTTAATTGGCTCCCAGCTGCTAATCGTTATGAACCTGCCTGAAGCTGCAGTCACACTTGACTTTTCCTCCCATAGACTTCCATTCATACGCACGCGAATGCGTCAGACCGGAAACGCAAGGTCATGCGTCAAGTTTCGCAAGTTGCTGCAGTGCAAAGTTCAAGCTTGGTGAACTCTGACCTGCGAAATCTCATCACTTGACTGCATGAGACCAATTGAGGATTAAAACAGGACCTCTCTGGACAAAAATTTAAAACATGGAGCAATCACTCGCTTTTTAAATGTCTAATCATCTTGTTTAATCCCGCCCCTTTTCGCAGCGCCGTATGACAGAATTTCACACACACAAAGCCCAGTGTGACCGCAGCTTGAGTCGGAGTGGTTTGGCTATATACACTGCCATCTGAAGCTAGTGAGCGGAGGAACACTTCTCCCCAGCTCTTAAGTGTAACAGGTGGTTTTGTGATATTGGTCACTTGTTGTGTTGTGTTGTGTTGTGATATTGTTCACTAGTTGGATTAATCTTTAGTGCCAAATTAACATTATTGTGCCTCCATTTCCATTACCGTTTATTATTTTGTGTATTTAATTTGAGATTTACTTCCAAGTGTGCCTAAAGGGTGAGTGCCTTGTGTTTTGTATATCTTCTTGCCTGTTTATGGTTGAGAGAGGAAGCTCAGGGAAGTTTATGTTGTTGATTTTCATCTTTGATTTTTGCATTAGGTAAGCTAGTCGTCTAAACTTTAGTTAGCTGCTTTCTGTTTGTTGTTTTAGGATCTGCTCGCTCTGTTTGACATCTAGCTTCTGTTAAAGTTTCTATTAATTAAATTCTAATGTTTATTTCTTCCTAAACCTTGCGCTGACTCTTCACTCTGGGGCTGAGGATTGAAGTGTGTTCTCCACGTTTAGCTTTTTTATTAGTTCTAATTCAATATTATTTACCTAATTTTAGTCTTCTTTGTTACACCTTTTGAACAAAAACACCTAGACTTAAATAAGGTCGTAACATTGCATTACAATCAAAATCAGAAAGGTTAAGGTTATTAGTTACCATCACTTTATTAGTTACTAATAACTTTAACTTGTAACTAATAGCTTCATTCATTTTCCTTCGGCTTAGTCTCATTATTCATCAGGGGTCGCCGCATCGGAATGAACCGCCAACTTATCCAGCATATGTTTTACACAGCTGATGCCATTCCAGCTGCAACCCAGTACTGGCAAACACCCATACACACTCATTCACACACACTCATACACTGTGGTCAATTTAGTTCATCAATTCTCCTATAGCGCATGTGTTTGGACTGTGGGGGAAACCGGAGCACCCGGAGGAAACCCACACCAACACGGGGAAAACATGCAAACTCCACACAGAAATGCCAACTGACGCAGCCGGGACTCGAACCAGAGACCTTCTTGCTGTGAGGCCACAGTGCTAACCACTGAGACACTTTGTCTCTCTAACTAATAGCTTTTAACAGTTACTGTTATTATATATAAACAGTTAACCTGCAGTTGTATAGTATATAGGTGATGTCTAGGTGATGTGTACAGTTCTCAGCATAATTAAGTGCACCCCATTTTGAAAATGTTTCTCCATTTCTCAGTGAATATATAGGCAATTTATTTGGTGCATTTAAATAAAACAGATTTATTAAGCAGATATATTTATCAAAATAATATTTTAGTCACCAAATATATTTAGAAATTGAAAGATAAAACAATTAAATTCGAGCAAAATATTGCCAGAAAATTACAACTTACAAAAAAAACTATTTTTTCCATTTATTTATTTATTTTATAAATTTTTTTTGGTGCTTTTGATTTTTTTTTCCTCTTTTAAATTTATATTTAATATTTTTCTATAACATAAATTTAGCTGTACTAGTTTTTGGAGTGTTATCGTAAGTTATTTAGTTAGTTAAGCTCCAGATTTGGCTTCAGCACTGATTAATCTAATGTATATGCACAAATATAGTATTGTAGAGCTTCCTATTAACTAAATGAATTTATAAGAGAGATTTGTGAGGGGTGTATGCATATAAGCACTGTATTTGCAAGTGTTTGAAAAACTTGCATTACATTTTATTCACCTTTAACTGAACATTTCTTTAAATGTTAGCAAACAGAATGATGGTCCTATTTTTTAATTCACTGTTGCATTCCACCGTCTCCATTCTCCTTCATGCAACACGTTCGGTTGTCTAACACACACACACACACACACACACACACTCATCTCTTCTCTGCATCATTCTCTCCGTCTCTCGCTCTATCTGCTCTCGTCTTCATCAGAAAACACCTCGTTCATACTCGCTCCGACAGCACTCTGGCCCCAAACCAATTACACAGGCGCTTCTGAGCTGAACACTGCGATAATTTGCACATACCTCACACACACACACACACACACACACACACACACTTATAGACGTCTCCTCTAGTAATAAAGAGAGAAATAAAAAGCATATGTGACAAGAAAAGTCTTCAGTGTTGTGGAAAGTTACTTTTGAAAGTAATGGATTACAATACTGAGTTACTGCCCAAAAAAGTAACTAGTTGCGATACTTGGTTACTTTTTATGGTAAGTAATGCGTTACGTGGTGTCACGATTGCGCAGTTGGTAGCACGATCACCTCACAACAAGAAAGTCACTGGTTCGAGTCCCAGCTGGGTCAGTTGGCATTTCTGTGTGGAGTTTGCATGTTCTCCCCGTGTTCGTGTGGGTTTCCTCCAGGTGCTCCGGTTTCCCCCACAGTCCAAAGACATGCGGTACAGGTAAATTGGGTAGGCTAAATTGTCCGTAGTGTATGTGTGTGAATGAGTGTATATGGATGTTTCCCAGTGATGGGTTGCAGCTGGAAGAGCATCCGCTGCCTAAAGCATATGCTGGATAAGTTGGCAGTTCATTCCGCTGTGGCAACCCCTGATTAGTAAAGGAACTAAGCTGAAAAGAGAATGAATGAATGAGTGAATGAATGAGTGAATGAATGAACACATTGCTTTACTTTTAAGTTACTTTTGTGTTACTTTTCATGGTAAGTTATGCATTACATTACTTTTGAGTTGCTTTTGTTTTATTTTTTATAGTAGGTAATGCATTACATTACTTTTACGTTACTTTTGTGTTACTTTTCATGGTAAATTATGCATTACATTACTTTTGAGTTGCTTTTGTTTTATTTTTTATAGTAGGTAATGCTATACGTTACTTTTACGTTACTTTTGTGTTACTTTTCATGGTAAGTTATGCGGTATGTTATTTTTGAGTTGCTTTTGTGTTACTTTTTATAGTAATGCATTGTTACTTATGTTACTTTTCAGTTGCTTTTGTGTTATTTTTTATGGTAAGTAATGCATTACGTTACTTTAGTGTTACTTTTGGGTTACTTTTTGTGGTAAGTTATGCGGTACATTACTTTTACGTTGCTTTTGTGTTACTTGTGTTTTTTTTATGGTAAGCAATGCATTACATTACTTTTGAGTTACTTTTGTGTTACTTTTAATGATAAGTTATGCGGTATGTTACTTTTGAGTTACTTTTGTGTTACTTTTAATGATAAGTTATGCGGTATGTTACTTTTGAGTTACTTTTGTGTTACTTTTAATGATAAGTTATGCGGTATGTTACTTTTGAGTTACTTTTGTGTTACTTTTAATGATAAGTTATGCTGTATGTTACTTTTGAGGTATTTTTGTGTTACTTTTAATAAGTTATGCGGTATGTTACTTTTGAGTTACTTTTGTGTTACTTTTAATGATAAGTTATGCATTACATTACTTTTGAGTTACTTTTGTGTTACTTTTAATGATAAGTTATGCGGTATGTTACTTTTGAGTTACTTTTGTGTTACTTTTAATGATAAGTTATGCGGTATGTTACTTTTGAGTTACTTTTGTGTTACTTTTAATGATAAGTTATGCATAACATTACTTTTGAGTTGCTTTTGTGTTATTTTTTATGTTAAGTAGTGCATTATATTACTTTTGTGTTACTTTTCATGGTAAGTTATGCGGTACATTACTTTTACGTTACTTTTGTGTTATTTTTTATGGTAAATAATGCATTACTTTTGTGTTTTAATAATAAGTTATGCGGTATATTACTTTTGAGTTGCTTTTTGTGTTACCTTTATGTTACATTTTATAGTAAGTAATGCATTATGTTACTTTTACGTTACTTTTGAGTTGCTTTTGTGTTATTTTTATGGTAAGTAATGCTTTACGTTACTTTTGAGTTGCTTTTGTGTTATTTTTATGGTAAGTAATGCTTTACGTTACTTTTGAGTTGCTTTGGTGGTACTTTTTGTGGTAAATAATGCATTCAATTAGTTTAAAGTTATTTTTGTGTTATTGTGGTAAGTAATATCAGTCTTTCCTGGCTGAGACTTGATTTCGTTCAGGAATTGCAGGGTTTATTTCCGTCTTTGTTTTAAACAGAGGAGCTCTGCAATTAACAACACACTCTATAACCTTCATTTACCTTTAGAAATACATTAATAAAGTTATGTTCAGAGAACTGCCTGATCCTGAATGACAGTTTAAAGCAATGTGTTTGCTACTTTTGTACTTTTTGTCTTATTAGTTACATAAATATCCCATTGAGTGCAGAATTAAACATGACTACGTTCATTTTAATTCATTCATTCAGTAATTTTCCTTTGGCTTAGTCCATTATTTTTCAGGTGTCACCACAGCGGAATGAACTGCCAACTATTCCAGCATATGTTTTACGCAGAATGGGGAAGAAAGGGGATTTAAGGCACTTTGAATGTGGCATGGTTGTTGGTGCCAGACGGGCTGCTCTGAGTATTTCAGAAACTGCTGATCTACTGAGATTTTCATTAGACAATAGAAGATTGGAGAAACAATGCCTGGTCTGATGATGGTCAGGTCAGAATTTGGCATCAACAACATGAAAGCATGGATCCATCCTGCCTTGCATCAGCGGTTCAGGCTGGTGGTGGTGTAATGGTGTGGGGGAGATTCTCTTGGCACACTTTGGGTCCATTAGTACCAATTGAGCATCGTGTCAACTCCACAGCCTACCTGAGTATTGTTGCTGACCATGTCCATCCCTTTATGACCACAGTGTCTCCATCTTCTGATGGCTACTTCCAGCAGGATAACGCACCATGTCATAAAGCGTGAATCATCTCAGACTGGTTTCTTGAACATGACAATGAGTTCACTGCACTCAAATGGCCTCCACAGTCACCAGAGCTCAATCCAATAGAGCACCTTTGGGATGTGGTGGAACGGAGATTGGCATCATGGATGTGCAGCCGACAAATCTGCAGCAACTGTGTGATGCTATCATGTCAATATGGAGCAAAATCTCTGAGGAATATTTCCAGTAGCTCGTTGAATTTACGCCATGAAGGATTAAGGCAGTTCTGAAAGCAAAAGGGGGTCCAACCCGGTACTAGTATAGTGTACCTAATAAAGTGGCCGACGAGTGTACTTTGTTTACTTAGTAATTATAAAGCATTGAATTTACTCTCTAGGTGCCTTTTACAGTGCATTGTGATGGACTCAAAACAGTTTTCCATACACATCACAGATGAAGTGTATTGTATATGTCTGCGCTCAGCATGAAAGCATCTGAGTGTGTCCTTACTATAATGGTGTTATTGTAGAGCTGGTTGAGCAGGGATGGGTTTATCAGTGTGTGATTGGGATCTCAGGGCCAGCAGCAGGAGTTCAGGGCCATGAGGATGGAGACGGAGCCGCTGAGGAAGCAGAGAGTGATATGGAGGAGATCTGCTGATTTTATAAGTATTCCAGAACCTGCTTCACTTAATCTGCATCCTGTCTTGATCACAGTGCGGTTGGACACACTATCAAAAGTGTCCTCTGATGTTCTCTGTCTACAATAAACACATACAGTAGCCTCATTTTACACTACAACATCAGACAAACTATTAAATAAATGAGGGTTCTCAGATAAGCAAACTAACTCGCATGAATAAATATACGGCCATTTATAGTAAATACTGTAAGGTTTTTGAAACAAACTGCACTCTAAAATATGCTGGGTTGTTTAAACTCAGCATTGGGTCAAATATGGTCAAATAAAAAAGATTTCTAGTTCAAATGTCATTATTAAAATTAAACCAATGGTTGGGTTTGGTATCAACAGTTGCTATGGCAACAACAACAATAATGATCTTTTGTGGTGATTCCACAGTTGCTATAGTAACACAACAACAATAGTGATCTTTTGTGGTGATTCTACCGTTGCTATGGTTACACTACAACAATAGTGATCTTTTATGGTGATTCTAGAGTTGCTATGGTAACCACAACTATAGCCATCTTTTGTGGTGAATCCACAGTTGCTATGGTAACACAACAACAATAGTGATCTTTTGTGGTGATCTCACAGTTGCTATGGTAACACTACAACAATAGTGATCTTTTGTGGTGATTCCACAGTTGCTATGGTAACACTACAACAATAGTGATATTTTGTGGTGATTCTACCGTTGCTATGGTAACACAACAATAATAGTGATGTTTTGTGGTGATTCCACAGTTGCTAGGGTAACAAAACAACAATAGTGATGTTTTGTGGTGATTCCACAGTTGCTATGGTTACACAACAACAATAGTGATCTTTTGTGGTGATTCCACAGTTGCTATGGAAACACAACAACAATAGTGATCTTTTGTGGTGATTCTACAGTTGCTATGGTAACACAACAACAATAGTGATCTTTTGTGGTGATTCCACAGTTGCTATGGTAACACAACAACAATAGTGATCTTTTGTGGTGATTCCACAGTTGCTATGGAAACACAACAACAATAGTGATCTTTTGTGGTGATTCCACAGTTGCTATGGTAACACAACAACAATAGTGATCTTTTGTGGTGATTCCACAGTTGCTATGGTAACACAACAACAATAGTGATCGTTTGTGGTGATTCTACAGTTGCTATGGTAACAACAATAGTGATCTTTTGTGGTGATTCCACAGTTGCTATGGTAACACAACAACTACTGTGATCTTTTGTGGTGATTCCACAGTTGCTATGGTAACACAACAACTACTGTGATCTTTTGTGGTGATTCCACAGTTGCTATGGTAACACAATAACAATAGTGATCTTTTGTGGTGATTCCACAGTTGCTATAGTAACACATATAATAGTATAAGTACATGACCCAATACAGTTGTTTTCTACAATTATATTATACTACAGTACACCACAGTTTACTGTAGCAAAATGAGCTGGGTGAAGTAACCCAATGTTGAGTCAAATATGAAAAAACCCAAGCATTGGTTTAATTTTAATAATTTGATTTAAATAAACATCTTTTTTAATTTGTCCATATTTGGCCAACGTAAAAAAGTTTTCTAAGTTAAATTTAGTTATTAAAATTAAACCAACTGTTCGGTTTGTCCATATTTGACCCAATGCTACATTAAAACAATCCAGATTTGTGAGGAGTGTATAGTCAAGTAGTAGAATTATCTTTAATTTTACAGTTGCTATGGTAACACAACAACTATAGTGATCTTTTGTGGTGAATCTACAGTTGCTATGATAGCACATGTGTAGTGCAAGCCAAGTACTATTCATAGAATTCGAAAATCAGTAGGCGATGACCTACTACTTCTGGCAAGATTCTGAAGTGTGCATCGGATGGACGCTACGCTATCCTATGATGCCTGCCCGATGAGAGAATTCATTAATGGGAGTAAAGCCACGGGTAGGTCATCATGTGATCATAACAGAATGGCAGATGTACAGTAGTACACCTGAGTTCCATGCATACTGCTCGCATTCAAACTGAATGGAATGTACTTTTCTAACAGCTGAGTAGTACTGTACGTTTAAATTCAAATGCAGTACCTACTGAGTAGTAGGCGGTTTCGGGTGCAGCCATTACTCTTGTGGTGATTCTACAGTTGCTATGGTAACACATATATAGTACTATAACAAAATGACTGAATACTGTAGTTTTGTACAACTACAGATTATTGTAACAGTTTACTGTAGTAAAAACTAAATGCTGGGTTGTTGTAACCCATCGTTGGGTCAAATATGGACAAAAGCTTTTTTTAGTATAGTATGGTTCGGAAACACCATACATTGTAAAAAAAAAATAAGTAACAAAATGTCATGACAACAAATGTTTTTGTTTCTTAAACTTATGTTAATGCGATATTTTTGTTATACACAAGTTTAACTTAATGTTTTTAGTCAAACTGATTGATGTAATTCGAGATGACTAGAAAAGTTAAGTTGATTTAACTAAAAAAGCAGCAAGACTTCTTTTGGTAATGTGTACCCTACTGAAAAAAACAGCTTAAACCAGCCTAAGCTGGTCAGGCTGGTTTTAGCTGGTCACCCAAGCTGGTTTTAGCTGGTCTCCCGGGCTGGTCATAGCTGGTTTGTCAGGCTGGTTTTAGAGGGGTTTTGGCCACTTTTTAGCTGGTCTTAGCTGGTCAGGTTGGTCTTAGCTGGTTTTAGCTGGTCAAGCTGGTCAGGCTGGTTTTAGCTGGTCAGGCTAGTCTTAGCTGGTTTTAGCTGGTCAGGCTGGTTTTAGAGGGGTTTTGGCCACTTTTTAGCTGGTCTTAGTTGGTCAGGTTGGTCTTAGCTGGTTTTAGCTGGTCAGGCTGGTTTTAGAGGGGTTTTGGCCACTTTTTAGCTGGTCTTAGTTGGTCAGGTTGGTCTTAGCTGGTTTTAGCGGGTCAGGCTGGTTTTTAGAGGGGTTTTGGCTACTTTTTAGCTGGTCAGGCTGGTTTTAGATAATCAGGCTGGTTTTAGCTTGTCAGTCTGGTCTTGGCTGGTCAGGCTGGTTTTAGCTGGTCAGGCTGGCTGGTCTTAGTTGGTTTTAGCTGGTCAGGCTGGTCTTAGGTGGTCAGGCTGGCTGGTCTTAGCTGGTTTTAGCTGGTCAGGCTGGTTTTAGAGGGGTTTTGGCCACTTTTTAGCTGGTCTTAGTTGGTTAGGTTGGTCTCAGCTGGTGTTAGCTGTTCATAGCTGGTTTTAGAGAGTTTTTGACCACTTTTTAGCTGGTCTTAGTTGGTCAGGTTGGTCTTAGCTGGTTTTAGCGGGTCAGGCTGGTTTTTAGAGGGGTTTTGGCTACTTTTTAGCTGGTCAGGCTGGTTTTAGATAATCAGGCTGGTTTTAGCTTGTCAGTCTGGTCTTGGCTGGTCAGGCTGGCTGGTCAGGCTGGCTGGTCTTAGTTGGTTTTAGCTGGTCAGGCTGGTCTTAGGTGGTCAGGCTGGCTGGTCTTAGCTGGTTTTAGCTGGTCAGGCTGGCTGGTCTTAGCTGGTTTTAGCTGGTCAGGCTGATCTTAGCTGGTTTGAGTTGTGCTTGGCTGGTTAAATTTCTTTTCAGCTTGACCAGGCTGGGAGACTAGCTAAAACCAGCTACTTCCAGCTAAAACCAGCTAAGACCAGCCAACCAGCTTAGGCTGGTTTTAGCTGTTTTTTCAGCAGGGTAGTATTTAATATAAGTTTAAATAGTTATTTGTAATGCAGGAAAACGTATGTAGTGTTTATTACTTGTAGGCAAAAAATAAGATGTGTTATAATATGTCAAAAATTCTGATTCAAACTGCAGTACCTTTACAGCTTTTTGTTGATGCATCTCAACTTAATAAAATGTGTTAAAATAGCTACACGTATTTATTATTGTTTTAAGGGAAACAGCATGTCCTCCCACTGCAGATAGTGGATATTGTGTGAAAGTGGCCTGGATATTGATGCGGAAGGCACTTACCCAGCAAGCAATAGCCGTCATTTCACCGGCTAGGTGAAGTATAGACCAGATCTAGCCCGGCTACGTGTAACCCAATTTTAGCCCGAATAACCTTACATTTGGTTGCATGTTGTTTTTTTGCTAAATAAAGCTTATATATGTATGATACTCCATCATGTAAGAAAAGTCAATAACGTTTATGAGGTTCCTGCAAGTAATAGAAGTAGTTTCAGTTTCTCGGTGAAATATAGACCCAATCTAGTCCGGCTATGTGTAACCCATCTCTAGCCCAAAAAAAATTTAATTTGATTACCTGTCTTTTTTTGACAAAATACCTTGTGATATGTATGATATTCCTTCAAGTAAGGAAAGTCAATCGCATATAGGGTGTTTGGGCTTTTAAAAATATATGCTATTTTCATAGTCTGAGCGCAGCCTTGAATTAGCTCGTCATCCGGACGGCTATTTATAGCCCACTGATAGCCTAAACTGATTCACTGTAGTATTTGGCCGTGCAGCGCGTACATCACGCACGCATTATCAGTAAGTGTTAAGGTGTAATTTCGTGACATGTTCTATTTGTAGCCATAATTTAGCTTTGAATTAGATGTTCTTTACCCACCTCGCAAAATTGACATAAAAATTTATTGCAGACTTACTGCCTTTTTATTTATAATTAAAAACGAATATGGCATAATATATCTTATTTTATAATATATTACATATATCTTACGGTAAAACAAACCAGATCTAATCAGTTAAGAAAAATCAATGCAGTTCTGTACTCCACACGATAGATGGCAGTATTGATTATTTGTCGAGTCGGCTCGGCTGAAATGGGCCAACAAATCAAGAGGAAGAAGCTGTTGTGGTTTGAAAATTGTAGCGCGTTGGATTGCGAGCGCGAGTGTCCTGCAAGGTAAGTGTAATCTGCTTTAATATCATGTTGTTTAGCAATGTTTTTTATTATATGTGCGAGTTTTAATATAGTATTACGCTAATATCAATGGACAGGCACCATTTATTCCAAAAATCTTAGACAAACAAAAACGGTGTGAGGGAGTGTTACAACATTTTAAACACGCAAAATTAAACACTTATTAAGCAAAGTTCGGTGATTAAGAGCATTTAGTGTGTACATTGCGTGTCATCTTAATTAAATTGCCTCATGAAGTCAAATAAAAAAATCTGTCATGAGATGAAACTTCTGCAGTTCTGACTTTTAAATCATATTTGATTGTGATTTCATAACAAGAGACTTTTAAACACAAGAACCAAGTTAATTCTGTTTTTAGAAAATCTATTCAAGTTAATTTCTGATTTTTTATTGATTTATATTTTATAAAAAAACTTTACTATGTTATGGAAAATGTCATTTTTTTGTAATATGAGTAACTGTATTTTGACTTGTCACAGTAAAATCTAGTATAAAGTAAGCTGATTACTATGAAGTTATTATTGTTGTTATTATTATTATTATTATTATTATTATAATGCTTCTCTAATATTTGTAATTATTTGTTTTTTTTTCTCCACAGATATTTGAGTGTGGCTGTGTGAAATGAGCAGTTTAGCAGGTATGAGTTGCTTAAACACTTTAGACTAAAACATTTACACTATGACCACATTTGCTGGTTTTCCTGTCCATATGCAGATTGCCCATGTACATTCACAAGCTGGATGAAGCTTTCGAGTCACATCAAAGACACAGAATGACTATTAAACAATATTTATGCATTATCCATATAACTGCTGTTGACAAAGAAACATTGAATATAACACACTGATACTAAAATAGTTAAAATAAGTGAATAAATAACTGAATTTAAATAAGTAATCAGCTTTAAGCTGTAAACTGTAAACTCTAAACTTTAAGCTGACTAATTATTTTTTATGTTAATAGATGTTTTTTTTCTTCTAGTTTTAATACGTAACCATCAAGCGTGATTGTGTCCTGAAGACCTACCTCATTTGAAGAGTGTGTGCATCTACCTCAATGAAGACTTAAAGGAATATGTGGTAAGCGTTTCAACCCACCCTCCTTTCAAAAATGTATTTGTAAAACTCACAGTCACAGGACTGAGTTTAGAACACATCTCAGTATTTTCTCTCCTTTTTCTGCAGGACTGAAAGTGGCAGAATCTCATCGCACACACAACAGTGGAGATCTTTATCATTTGGGCTGAGGATGCTACAGATGTTAGTGTAGAAGTTTTGAACCTGCTGAGTGACACATATAGATTGGATGGACTTTTTGGGTTCATGTACACTTAAAGGTTTTTTTTAACCAGAACTGCAAACGTTTAATTATCCGTGTCGTACCAAACATTGATTTGTCTTCGAAGTACAAATTAAGATACTTCAGGTGAAATCTGAGAGCTCTCATTCTCTATAGACAGCAATGGTCCCAACTTGTTTAAAGTCCAAATAAATACCTAAAACATCCTCAAAACAGACCACATGCTTTCAGTTGTTCAATCAGAATATTTTTAAGCTACAAGAATAATTTGGAGTGCATATAAAGCAAAAATAACAGCCTTTGAGTTTCTTTATTCTGTTGAACAAGATATTTTGAAGAAAGCTGAATACCTGTAACCATTGGTGTATAACCTGTACTTCCATGGTATGTTTTTTACAGGTTTTCAGCTTTCTTTAAAATATCTTCTGTGGAAAAAAGTCTTAGTTTTTATCTTATTTGTTTTGTCATAACTTTGATATATATATATATATATATATATATATATATATATATATATATATATATATATATATATATATATATATATATATATTTATTTATTTATTTATTTATTTATTTATTTTGTATTGTTTAATGTTTTTAATATTGTTAATGTTGCTTTTATTAATAAAAGCTTTGTTTAATTAGTTTGAATGGATTGCATTTTTGAAAACCTGTTGATCAAAAATGTTGATATGTAAATGTGTATTTGTGTTGTTTATTAAATGTATAAACATAATCATTCATTAGCTGAAATTTTGATGACTTGTTTATGCTTGGGCTGTACTTAGACGTCTATTAGATTTTCACTGACAGCCCAAATTTAACCATTATTTAGCCTAGACCAAAATTCACCGACTTTTAGACGTGTATATATATGTAGCCGTTGAAAAGGCGTCTAAATCACGTCTAGTCTAATCTTGGGCTATGGTTAGACGTCTATTAGATTTTCACTGACAGCCCAAATTTAGCCGTGATTTAGCCTAGACCAAATTTCACCGTCTAATAGATGTATATATTTAGCCGTCTAAACTTGGGCTATGCTTAGACGTCTATTAGATTTTCACTGACAGCCCAAATTTAGCCGTGATTTAGCCTAGACCAAATTTCACCGTCTAATAGACGTATATATGTAGTCGTCTAAATTTGGGCTATGCTTAGACGTCTATTAGATTTTCACTGACAGCCCAAATTTAGCCGTGATTTAGCCTAGACGTCTAGGCTATGTTTAGACGTCTAATAGACGTCTATTAGACCAAAAAATGCTTGCTGGGTATTGAGGCACATAACTGTAAACCTCAGGAAGTGGACATGCTGAAAGTCTCGGTTTGTTTATAACTAACAGTTCAATTGACAGTTAAAAATGTGTCATTAAAAACAACAGCAGCGACGCTTCCGGCAATCACGGACGCGCGTGAAGTCAGTGACGCGCGCGACATCAATCAAATCCATCGCTCTTCCTGAACATCAAAAACAACTGATCAGATATTAGAAATAGCAATGCAGAGCGTGTTCAAAATCTAATGACACTTAAATACATCTAAATAATATTTGCGTTACATTTAAAAAGCAATGTTGATTATAGTACCCAGCAAGCAATAGCCGTCATTTCACCGGCTAGGTGAAGTATAGACCAGATCTAGCCCGGCTACGTGTAACCCAATTTTAGCCCGAATAACCTTACATTTGGTTGCATGTTGTTTTTTTGCTAAATAAAGCTTATATATGTATGATACTCCATCATGTAAGAAAAGTCAATAACGTTTATGAGGTTCCTGCAAGTAATAGAAGTAGTTTCAGTTTCTCGGTGAAATATAGACCCAATCTAGTCCGGCTATGTGTAACCCATCTCTAGCCCAAAAAAAATTTAATTTGATTACCTGTCTTTTTTTGACAAAATACCTTGTGATATGTATGATATTCCTTCAAGTAAGGAAAGTCAATCGCATATAGGGTGTTTGGGCTTTTAAAAATATATGCTATTTTCATAGTCTGAGCGCAGCCTTGAATTAGCTCGTCATCCGGACGGCTATTTATAGCCCACTGATAGCCTAAACTGATTCACTGTAGTATTTGGCCGTGCAGCGCGTACATCACGCACGCATTATCAGTAAGTGTTAAGGTGTAATTTCGTGACATGTTCTATTTGTAGCCATAATTTAGCTTTGAATTAGATGTTCTTTACCCACCTCGCAAAATTGACATAAAAATTTATTGCAGACTTACTGCCTTTTTATTTATAATTAAAAACGAATATGGCATAATATATCTTATTTTATAATATATTACATATATCTTACGGTAAAACAAACCAGATCTAATCAGTTAAGAAAAATCAATGCAGTTCTGTACTCCACACGATAGATGGCAGTATTGATTATTTGTCGAGTCGGCTCGGCTGAAATGGGCCAACAAATCAAGAGGAAGAAGCTGTTGTGGTTTGAAAATTGTAGCGCGTTGGATTGCGAGCGCGAGTGTCCTGCAAGGTAAGTGTAATCTGCTTTAATATCATGTTGTTTAGCAATGTTTTTTATTATATGTGCGAGTTTTAATATAGTATTACGCTAATATCAATGGACAGGCACCATTTATTCCAAAAATCTTAGACAAACAAAAACGGTGTGAGGGAGTGTTACAACATTTTAAACACGCAAAATTAAACACTTATTAAGCAAAGTTCGGTGATTAAGAGCATTTAGTGTGTACATTGCGTGTCATCTTAATTAAATTGCCTCATGAAGTCAAATAAAAAAATCTGTCATGAGATGAAACTTCTGCAGTTCTGACTTTTAAATCATATTTGATTGTGATTTCATAACAAGAGACTTTTAAACACAAGAACCAAGTTAATTCTGTTTTTAGAAAATCTATTCAAGTTAATTTCTGATTTTTTATTGATTTATATTTTATAAAAAAACTTTACTATGTTATGGAAAATGTCATTTTTTTGTAATATGAGTAACTGTATTTTGACTTGTCACAGTAAAATCTAGTATAAAGTAAGCTGATTACTATGAAGTTATTATTGTTGTTATTATTATTATTATTATTATTATTATAATGCTTCTCTAATATTTGTAATTATTTGTTTTTTTTTCTCCACAGATATTTGAGTGTGGCTGTGTGAAATGAGCAGTTTAGCAGGTATGAGTTGCTTAAACACTTTAGACTAAAACATTTACACTATGACCACATTTGCTGGTTTTCCTGTCCATATGCAGATTGCCCATGTACATTCACAAGCTGGATGAAGCTTTCGAGTCACATCAAAGACACAGAATGACTATTAAACAATATTTATGCATTATCCATATAACTGCTGTTGACAAAGAAACATTGAATATAACACACTGATACTAAAATAGTTAAAATAAGTGAATAAATAACTGAATTTAAATAAGTAATCAGCTTTAAGCTGTAAACTGTAAACTCTAAACTTTAAGCTGACTAATTATTTTTTATGTTAATAGATGTTTTTTTTCTTCTAGTTTTAATACGTAACCATCAAGCGTGATTGTGTCCTGAAGACCTACCTCATTTGAAGAGTGTGTGCATCTACCTCAATGAAGACTTAAAGGAATATGTGGTAAGCGTTTCAACCCACCCTCCTTTCAAAAATGTATTTGTAAAACTCACAGTCACAGGACTGAGTTTAGAACACATCTCAGTATTTTCTCTCCTTTTTCTGCAGGACTGAAAGTGGCAGAATCTCATCGCACACACAACAGTGGAGATCTTTATCATTTGGGCTGAGGATGCTACAGATGTTAGTGTAGAAGTTTTGAACCTGCTGAGTGACACATATAGATTGGATGGACTTTTTGGGTTCATGTACACTTAAAGGTTTTTTTTAACCAGAACTGCAAACGTTTAATTATCCGTGTCGTACCAAACATTGATTTGTCTTCGAAGTACAAATTAAGATACTTCAGGTGAAATCTGAGAGCTCTCATTCTCTATAGACAGCAATGGTCCCAACTTGTTTAAAGTCCAAATAAATACCTAAAACATCCTCAAAACAGACCACATGCTTTCAGTTGTTCAATCAGAATATTTTTAAGCTACAAGAATAATTTGGAGTGCATATAAAGCAAAAATAACAGCCTTTGAGTTTCTTTATTCTGTTGAACAAGATATTTTGAAGAAAGCTGAATACCTGTAACCATTGGTGTATAACCTGTACTTCCATGGTATGTTTTTTACAGGTTTTCAGCTTTCTTTAAAATATCTTCTGTGGAAAAAAGTCTTAGTTTTTATCTTATTTGTTTTGTCATAACTTTGATATAGATATATATATATATATATATATATATATATATATATATATATATATATATATATATATATATATTTATTTATTTATTTATTTATTTATTTATTTATTTATTTATTTTGTATTGTTTAATGTTTTTAATATTGTTAATGTTGCTTTTATTAATAAAAGCTTTGTTTAATTAGTTTGAATGGATTGCATTTTTGAAAACCTGTTGATCAAAAATGTTGATATGTAAATGTGTATTTGTGTTGTTTATTAAATGTATAAACATAATCATTCATTAGCTGAAATTTTGATGACTTGTTTATGCTTGGGCTGTACTTAGACGTCTATTAGATTTTCACTGACAGCCCAAATTTAACCATTATTTAGCCTAGACCAAAATTCACCGACTTTTAGACGTGTATATATATGTAGCCGTTGAAAAGGCGTCTAAATCACGTCTAGTCTAATCTTGGGCTATGGTTAGACGTCTATTAGATTTTCACTGACAGCCCAAATTTAGCCGTGATTTAGCCTAGACCAAATTTCACCGTCTAATAGATGTATATATTTAGCCGTCTAAACTTGGGCTATGCTTAGACGTCTATTAGATTTTCACTGACAGCCCAAATTTAGCCGTGATTTAGCCTAGACCAAATTTCACCGTCTAATAGACGTATATATGTAGTCGTCTAAATTTGGGCTATGCTTAGACGTCTATTAGATTTTCACTGACAGCCCAAATTTAGCCGTGATTTAGCCTAGACGTCTAGGCTATGTTTAGACGTCTAATAGACGTCTATTAGACCAAAAAATGCTTGCTGGGTATTGAGGCACATAACTGTAAACCTCAGGAAGTGGACATGCTGAAAGTCTCGGTTTGTTTATAACTAACAGTTCAATTGACAGTTAAAAATGTGTCATTAAAAACAACAGCAGCGACGCTTCCGGCAATCACGGACGCGCGTGAAGTCAGTGACGCGCGCGACATCAATCAAATCCATCGCTCTTCCTGAACATCAAAAACAACTGATCAGATATTAGAAATAGCAATGCAGAGCGTGTTCAAAATCTAATGACACTTAAATACATCTAAATAATATTTGCGTTACATTTAAAAAGCAATGTTGATTATAGTACCCAGCAAGCAATAGCCGTCATTTCACCGGCTAGGTGAAGTATAGACCAGATCTAGCCCGGCTACGTGTAACCCAATTTTAGCCCGAATAACCTTACATTTGGTTGCATGTTGTTTTTTTGCTAAATAAAGCTTATATATGTATGATACTCCATCATGTAAGAAAAGTCAATAACGTTTATGAGGTTCCTGCAAGTAATAGAAGTAGTTTCAGTTTCTCGGTGAAATATAGACCCAATCTAGTCCGGCTATGTGTAACCCATCTCTAGCCCAAAAAAAATTAAATTTGATTACCTGTCTTTTTTTGACAAAATACCTTGTGATATGTATGATATTCCTTCAAGTAAGGAAAGTCAATCGCATATAGGGTGTTTGGGCTTTTAAAAATATATGCTATTTTCATAGTCTGAGCGCAGCCTTGAATTAGCTCGTCATCCGGACGGCTATTTATAGCCCACTGATAGCCTAAACTGATTCACTGTAGTATTTGGCCGTGCAGCGCGTACATCACGCACGCATTATCAGTAAGTGTTAAGGTGTAATTTCGTGACATGTTCTATTTGTAGCCATAATTTAGCTTTGAATTAGATGTTCTTTACCCACCTCGCAAAATTGACATAAAAATTTATTGCAGACTTACTGCCTTTTTATTTATAATTAAAAACGAATATGGCATAATATATCTTATTTTATAATATATTACATATATCTTACGGTAAAACAAACCAGATCTAATCAGTTAAGAAAAATCAATGCAGTTCTGTACTCCACACGATAGATGGCAGTATTGATTATTTGTCGAGTCGGCTCGGCTGAAATGGGCCAACAAATCAAGAGGAAGAAGCTGTTGTGGTTTGAAAATTGTAGCGCGTTGGATTGCGAGCGCGAGTGTCCTGCAAGGTAAGTGTAATCTGCTTTAATATCATGTTGTTTAGCAATGTTTTTTATTATATGTGCGAGTTTTAATATAGTATTACGCTAATATCAATGGACAGGCACCATTTATTCCAAAAATCTTAGACAAACAAAAACGGTGTGAGGGAGTGTTACAACATTTTAAACACGCAAAATTAAACACTTATTAAGCAAAGTTCGGTGATTAAGAGCATTTAGTGTGTACATTGCGTGTCATCTTAATTAAATTGCCTCATGAAGTCAAATAAAAAAATCTGTCATGAGATGAAACTTCTGCAGTTCTGACTTTTAAATCATATTTGATTGTGATTTCATAACAAGAGACTTTTAAACACAAGAACCAAGTTAATTCTGTTTTTAGAAAATCTATTCAAGTTAATTTCTGATTTTTTATTGATTTATATTTTATAAAAAAACTTTACTATGTTATGGAAAATGTCATTTTTTTGTAATATGAGTAACTGTATTTTGACTTGTCACAGTAAAATCTAGTATAAAGTAAGCTGATTACTATGAAGTTATTATTGTTGTTATTATTATTATTATTATTATTATAATGCTTCTCTAATATTTGTAATTATTTGTTTTTTTTTCTCCACAGATATTTGAGTGTGGCTGTGTGAAATGAGCAGTTTAGCAGGTATGAGTTGCTTAAACACTTTAGACTAAAACATTTACACTATGACCACATTTGCTGGTTTTCCTGTCCATATGCAGATTGCCCATGTACATTCACAAGCTGGATGAAGCTTTCGAGTCACATCAAAGACACAGAATGACTATTAAACAATATTTATGCATTATCCATATAACTGCTGTTGACAAAGAAACATTGAATATAACACACTGATACTAAAATAGTTAAAATAAGTGAATAAATAACTGAATTTAAATAAGTAATCAGCTTTAAGCTGTAAACTGTAAACTCTAAACTTTAAGCTGACTAATTATTTTTTATGTTAATAGATGTTTTTTTTCTTCTAGTTTTAATACGTAACCATCAAGCGTGATTGTGTCCTGAAGACCTACCTCATTTGAAGAGTGTGTGCATCTACCTCAATGAAGACTTAAAGGAATATGTGGTAAGCGTTTCAACCCACCCTCCTTTCAAAAATGTATTTGTAAAACTCACAGTCACAGGACTGAGTTTAGAACACATCTCAGTATTTTCTCTCCTTTTTCTGCAGGACTGAAAGTGGCAGAATCTCATCGCACACACAACAGTGGAGATCTTTATCATTTGGGCTGAGGATGCTACAGATGTTAGTGTAGAAGTTTTGAACCTGCTGAGTGACACATATAGATTGGATGGACTTTTTGGGTTCATGTACACTTAAAGGTTTTTTTTAACCAGAACTGCAAACGTTTAATTATCCGTGTCGTACCAAACATTGATTTGTCTTCGAAGTACAAATTAAGATACTTCAGGTGAAATCTGAGAGCTCTCATTCTCTATAGACAGCAATGGTCCCAACTTGTTTAAAGTCCAAATAAATACCTAAAACATCCTCAAAACAGACCACATGCTTTCAGTTGTTCAATCAGAATATTTTTAAGCTACAAGAATAATTTGGAGTGCATATAAAGCAAAAATAACAGCCTTTGAGTTTCTTTATTCTGTTGAACAAGATATTTTGAAGAAAGCTGAATACCTGTAACCATTGGTGTATAACCTGTACTTCCATGGTATGTTTTTTACAGGTTTTCAGCTTTCTTTAAAATATCTTCTGTGGAAAAAAGTCTTAGTTTTTATCTTATTTGTTTTGTCATAACTTTGATATAGATATATATATATATATATATATATATATATATATATATATATATATATATATATATATATATATATATTTATTTATTTATTTATTTATTTATTTATTTATTTTGTATTGTTTAATGTTTTTAATATTGTTAATGTTGCTTTTATTAATAAAAGCTTTGTTTAATTAGTTTGAATGGATTGCATTTTTGAAAACCTGTTGATCAAAAATGTTGATATGTAAATGTGTATTTGTGTTGTTTATTAAATGTATAAACATAATCATTCATTAGCTGAAATTTTGATGACTTGTTTATGCTTGGGCTGTACTTAGACGTCTATTAGATTTTCACTGACAGCCCAAATTTAACCATTATTTAGCCTAGACCAAAATTCACCGACTTTTAGACGTGTATATATATGTAGCCGTTGAAAAGGCGTCTAAATCACGTCTAGTCTAATCTTGGGCTATGGTTAGACGTCTATTAGATTTTCACTGACAGCCCAAATTTAGCCGTGATTTAGCCTAGACCAAATTTCACCGTCTAATAGATGTATATATTTAGCCGTCTAAACTTGGGCTATGCTTAGACGTCTATTAGATTTTCACTGACAGCCCAAATTTAGCCGTGATTTAGCCTAGACCAAATTTCACCGTCTAATAGACGTATATATGTAGTCGTCTAAATTTGGGCTATGCTTAGACGTCTATTAGATTTTCACTGACAGCCCAAATTTAGCCGTGATTTAGCCTAGACGTCTAGGCTATGTTTAGACGTCTAATAGACGTCTATTAGACCAAAAAATGCTTGCTGGGTAATCAGTTAAGACGTCAGGGAGAACATTCATTCATTCATTTTTCTTCGGCTTAGTCCCTTTATCCGTCAGAGGTCACCACAGCGGAATGAACCACCACCTATTCCAGCATATGCTTTACACAGCGGATGCCCTTTCAGCCGCAACCCAGTACTGGAAAACATCCATACACACTCATACAGGTAATTAAGTTAATCAATTCCCCTATAACGCGTGTGTTTGGACTGTGGGGGAAACCGGAGCACCCCAACACGCGGGGAGAGCATGCAAACTCCATACAGAAACGCCAACTGACCCAACCGCGACTCGAACCAGCGACATTCTTGCTGTGAGGCGATTGTTGAAATATATATATATATATATATATATATATATATATATATAGATATAGATATATATATATATATATATATATATATATAGATATATCAATATATATATATTGATTTATTAATCTTTTAGTATTTTTAAAATGATATTCTATCCATAGACTGGCTATTCTACGTTATATTCTGGGGCGACAGAGAGGTTCAGTGGTTAGCAATGTCGCCTCACAGCAAGAATGTCGAGAATCTTGTCTAAAAATAAGAAAATACAAAAAATTAAATTAATTAATTAATTAAAATAAATTAAATTACACAAAGTATAGTGTACAGCACTTCTACATCCAATGACTTTAAGAATTGACAGGGGAATCAAAAAAGTGTCATAATAATTGATGCATATCTTGCATGCTTTTCAACAATTTCACATTAGAAATAAAAGTCAAACTCGATACAAAAAACTGTTAATGTGGGAGATGATTCAGCAAATTTCTGTTTGTGTATGTAAAACTTTGCCAATAACATAAAGATATTAACAATATATGCAAGGCATATGTTGGATCTGTTTTCATAATAAAAAAATAATATCGTTTAATGTAAAATAATAACTAAGTTTTGTCCTTTTAAAATATATATCTGGCTAGATTCTTCCAGAATTTCTTTACAATGTTGCATTCAAAAAACAAATGACAGAGGCTCTCTTTATCCACATTGCAGAAACCACAGATATCCTCCATTTCAATGTACTTTGATAGAAACGTAAATGAAATTGTATGTAATATTTTAAAATGGATTTCCTTAATTTTATTATTTATAGTGTATTTGAAGGGAGTTAACCAGGCTCTTTTCCAATTAACATTACTATAATAGAGTTCCAGAAAAATTTGCCTTAAGGAGTAATTTTATTTTGCTTCTGAAAAATATTACATATATGTTTATTAGTACATTTTTTATCAGTCAACTCAACACCTTCTAAATGTAGTTTTGGGTTTACAGCAGACAGAGATTTATAGTAAATATGATTTTTAACAAGTTCAATAATTTTTACAGGCATAAATTTAATAACTGAATTAAATTCTCTAAACAATATTGGGAGAATAAATCAATAATAAAAGTATAGTGATATTTATAAATCAATAATAAAAACCGGAATATAGTCGTGATGTTGTACATTCGTGTATTAATGTTTGCTTTTCTCTTCTGGTGTCATTTATCAGGCCACAATTAAACACATAATAATCATTATTGAGGGTTTCTTCTTTAAATATGATCGCTTTTCTTCTGGATTAATTTTTGTGCACTTATTTCAGTGGAAAGATTATTGATATAAAATGTCCTTCAGCTGTGCTATCTTTATTTAACTCTATCTTTGGTTAACTGCAATGGAGGAATGTTTCAGTATTCTTCATTTCAGTGTTTGGTCCTTTTAACTACTGTATTTTAAGGATAGCTCGGGCATTTCCACTTGAGTTTATGAGCCATTTGTTTCCAGTTATCTGTAACTTATCATGTAATTATTATAATCATAAGAACGTGTTTATTTTGTGAATAGTTTGTTTGCACCTTTATAGCCGCAAATTCTCACTCATGCAGTGCAAAAATAGTGGATAACGATTTGTTTTGGAAAATAGACAATGTTTTTGACCAAATGTGGGTTTAATTTAGGGTTTTGAAAGTGCAATCTTAAAATATGCACACACAAAAATCTCTGGTGTGAATGTTTTTCATTCAACAGTTTAGTTAAATTAGTGTCAAAGGTGTAGCCTAATTAAACATTTGATCGATTGGATTGGATCCAGCATTTTAAGAGCGTGCACGAGCGGTGAGAAATTACATTCATTTACATTCAAGTCTCTTTATTCATCAGGGGTCGCCACAGCGGACTGAACCGCCAGCTTATCCAGCATATGTTTTACGCAGGAGATTTCTTTCCAGCTGTAACCCAGAAACACTCACACTCTCGCAATCACAGCCATACACTATGGCCAATTTAGATTATTCAGTTCACCTATAGCGCATGTGTTTAGAATGCCAATGACCACCCGACCTTCTTGCTGTGAGGCAACAGTGCTAACACCTGAGCCACCGTGCCGTCCAAATTACACGTTATGTACTGCCTAAATAAATGGCTCAAATGTAATTAATATAAGTCAAGCCAACGTTGGTTTTGTTTACATTTGAGCAACCCAGCATTTTTAGTTTCAGAAATAGGGCAGGACAAGGTAAGGCATGTTTATTTATACAGTCTATTTTATACAATTCAAAGTGCTTTACGTAAATAACAATAAACAAACATAAAATACAATATAATAAATAAAAAAATTACAAACGTGTCGATTATTGGACGCGGACATTGGGTGTTTTGTGCATTTAGGCTATAACAAAAAAATGGGTTGTTTTATTAAAAAGTAATTTAAATTTCATTAAAATGTCATTAAAACGCTATAATAATGCTGTGTACTGTAATGTGCAACACCAACCCAGACACTATGCACTTTAAACTATTAAAAATGCTCATAAAAGTCACTTTTTTAAGCTTTTCGAGGTTAAAAGTTGTTAGAAGAAAAAATATAGGTCACATAATGCAATTTATAAAAGCATAGACAAACAGGGAAAATAAAAAAAAATAGAAACATGAATCACAAAATATGGAAAACTGCTAATGCAGTGTATATTTTACTTAGTTATTATTATATTAAACGACATTGTGGAAAGGTGGTAGGTTATTTAAGGTTGAAAATGTAATTAGGACTATAATGCAGCGTGGTCTTTAGGTTACATTATTTTGGTGCAACATTTTTACAGTATACAAGGTCAGAGAACTGAGATGCGCTTTACCGGAGGCGGAGAAGGAGATAAAGAGAATTGAAAGAGAGAGAAAGAGAAACTGGGAGGAGAAAGTTTCCCCAGTCTGTCCACCCTCCTCATCCCCCGCTGTTTTCTGTCAGGAGAAGCCGAGCAGAAAATGCTCTCTGCGGGCGCAGGGTAAAGGTCATCCCGGTGAGCTCCGGTTCCCGACAGCCGCTCGTGGAGCAATAATCGCTCACCTGTGGATATGTATCAAGGTGTAGCGATGGCCGCAAACCACGGAGCTGCGTCTTACGAGCCCGGTTTCCTCCATAACTCGACTTCTCCGGTGTACGTGACACCCACTCGGGTCACTCCGATGATCCAGGCACTGCCGTACCTGCAGGCGCCCCAGCATAGCAGCCCGGCGTCCGGACACTCTGGATGGGCACAGCCGGCCACGGAAAACACCTCCTATAACGCAAGCACCGGGCACCATCATTCTCCGGTGTCCAGATTCACTTTCTCCACAAGTCCTCCGTTAACTTCAGGCCGGGATACCACGACTTATACGAGCCGGGAGCATTTCGGGTCTCGGGCTTTGAGCGGCTCTTATCACAGCGGGTACCCGGCGTATGTAAGCCCTAATATCGGAGCCTCTTGGACGGCTTCGCACTTCGACAGCTCCGTGCTGCACAGCCTTCAGTCCGGAGGAGCGGCCGCTGCCAGACACCCCAATTTAGGTGAGAATTCACACGCTTTTAAAATACTTCTTAACTTTTATTTCTTAAACAAATGATTAAAAATGTGTATAAGTGTACATTGGAATTATTCAGTGGGTTTACTAATTTTTTAAAGCTGTGGTTGCAAACAATTTATATAGGCTGAATTTAAACAAATTGATTTAATAGGTGTCCAACTTAATTTGTTTTAAATTCAGCTCATAAATTGTTTGCAACCACTTACCTTAAAGAAATGTAGGAAATCCAATGAATCATTTTAGTGATATCTTTGTAATATAATGTGTAAAAACTGTGTATCGTTAATTTTAACTTGGATAGTTTGTGTGTACATGAGAAATGTAATAATAAATAAATACAATTAAACCTCAAATTTCACATCTTCAATTATAAAAACCTAAACTGTATATTTGATTGCAAAAATGTTGATTTATTTATTTAATCAGTTCGAATATATTATGTTGTAGAGTGAAAACAGCAATCATTTTCACATAGAAATTGTTATATAGAGTGGGAACGAAAGCAATATTTTTCAGGTATCTCTTTTTAATAAGAAAATCTTTATTTCTTTCACTCAAATGTTGCTTGTGTGGGTACTTAATGAAAAATTTAATGTAATTAAATTATAAATATGACATTTCAAAGTAGCTATAGCCTAAAAACCTAAGTTGTATTTTTATATAGGCCTACATAATACCTAGCCCATAATACAAAATATTCTGAACATATTGAATTTTTATTGATTGATTTTATTATCATTTTATTGATAATAAAGTTCAAAAATATGTTGTGGAGTAGGAATTGCTGTGTTAAGGAGAACGGGGACGAAAGCATTTTTATATTGAGGTAAAGTTGGTTTTACATTCACACATTTTCTGTCTCAATAATAGTACAATTTTAATAATAGTACAAGTATTCTTTGCAATGTGTAAACAGTGAAATCATATTAGCAGCCAATGACTATCGAAGTACAACATTGTTCACAGTCAAATGAGTAATGCTAATGTTGTTATGAAGCCATATTTACGTGTGATTTCAGACCAAATATTCAGTGTACCATGGTAAACAAAATAGGGAGCGCGTCACAAGCTGTCACTGAACGAATGTGCGAATATGAAACCCACATTACCTCCGTATTTCTTATTAACCTAATTTTGTGTTGCTATATTTTATTCTTGTTGTTAGCATATTAAGTGAGTGGATAATGTTTTTTTCGCTCGGATGTTGTTTGTACACAAATGAAAAATAAAATTAATAGCAAATACGACATATTGAAGAAGCTTCAGCCTAAAATCCTAAATGGTATTTTCTTGTAAAAAAATAGATTAATATTAAATTATATGTAATAAATTATATGTTGTTGACTGAAAAAAATGCAGTACGTTTCGCGACTGATTCATCCTAAAGAGAAACGCCTAACAGCGAGTCTGACATTGTTTTATAAGTTAACAAATCAGTCAATGTAGGCTATCGTTATACACGACAAATGAAATAAACAATGCGGGATTTATTTATTTTATTTATTTTTATTTATAGGGATATATCATATTCAGCCAATCCTTAAATTAAATATGTTGCAAGTTTGTTTTTTTAAGCATTTGGAGTTGCGTGCAAAGTAATGTGCAATGTATTTTATAAATAACATTACAGGAGGTTTACAAGAGAATGTATGGACTTAAACACTGAACTTCATATGTACGGTTTAATTTTTTAGTATTTTTATTTTACTTTAATTAGTTTAATTGTTTATTTTATAATATTATTTGTCGGTTATTTTCCTTATATGAAAAACGTAAATGTCTCAAATTTGTACAAGAGTTTATATGTATTGCAGTGATATTATAGGCCTAAGTTAGTTGTGTATTATTATTAATACTAGTTGGAAGTATGTTTTAGAGACATTTCCAGTCAATGATTAGAAAATATAGCCAACTTTGGAACTGCAGGCAAGGAAAAAACAGGTTATAAAACAGATTTTGTTTTACAAGAAAACCCAATTTGCACGTTCCTCTTCAAAATGTCGCTTAGCCTCTATGGGCTGGCAGCGTGTTATACTGATTATGTAGAGACTTCTGCGGGGAAATATTTGACTAAATGCAGACTTACATGACAGGTTGATAAATGATAGGATTTATCAAGCAACTGACTGTCAGAGCATGTGAAACACCCTGTCGATCTGTTTATATTACATAAAGTATTCATCATTCGTTTTCCTTCGGCTTAGTGCCTTTTTATCAGGCGAACGAACCGCCAATTATTCTAGCATATGTTTCACGCAGTGGATGCCCTTCCAGACGAAACCCAGAACTGGGAAACACCTATACACTCTCATTCACACACTATGGTGAATTTAGTTGATCCAATTCACCTATAGCGCATGTGTCTGGACTGAAACGCCGACTGGCAGAGCCGGGACTCGAACCTTCTTGCTGTGAGGCCACAGTGCTAACCATTGAGCCACCATGCGCCGACATAGTATATATATTATAGATTTAATATGAACAATTATGAGTCGCTTTGAAGAAGTTTATTTTATTTTGTGGCCATTTGATCATTGGGACTCTCCTTGACCGAGAATGATTGTTTTTATTTCTTCTTCTACTTTTCTTTAACCCGATTGACACATAATTAAATGAATGTAAAAATTGTCAGGATCGTAAAATAAACTATTAATATATTATAGAATAGCATTAAACAGAGAGCAAGCTCTCACTTTAAGAATCTGTTTAATCTGACCTTTAATTAGTCTGTAATCAGACTGATTTTGTTTAATTAAATGATAAATTATACTGTTAAATATTAATGTTATGATTATTTAAATGAACATGAGCTAGCTTTTGCATGTTTGTAATGACACAAACTTAGTCACGTTTGTCGTTTTTATATAATCAAAGGATTATTAAAGTTTATCAGACACAAAATACATCTTTTACGCGCTTTCAACACAAAGATTCATTTATTCATTCATTCATTTTCCCTCGGCTTATTCCCTTTATTCATCAGGGGTCGCCACAGAGGAATGAACCGTCAAAAAAGATTGTTTTATTAATATATTAATCATTATATTGCATCGAACCTGTTTAGAACCTGTCAGTCTTTAATACGAGTTTTTTTTTAATAGTTTAAATGAGATAAATGAATATATAATTCTAATAATATAATGGTTTGGCCTATATATTATTTGTATATAGCTAATTATATACCTATAAATGATATCTAATCATATATATACTTATTTTTAATGTTACGTTTCTCATCTTTATGATGATATGAAATCATGTCATATATATTAGAAAGAACGTTAAAAATCTATTTATTGATCATTTTAATGTAATGCAATGTGAAAGGCTTTGATTTGTAAATATTGTTACTTGTGATTAAGAGTTAAATCACTTTCATTAAAAAACGCAAATGTTTATAATATTTCTGACCGATTTTGACCTATTTTAGGGATTAATAAATGATCAGTGTGTATATTTTATTTGATAGCCATGTATGAATGTCATTTAAAATATTTTATTGATAGGGTTTTAATTAGGGTAATTAATGCCTAGTCTAAATATGAAGAATGATTTAATCTGGTCTAATGATCTAATGAAGTTTCGTATGATTTATTTAATACATTTATTTCAATATCTGTGTTTTTAAATTAGCCCATATTTAATAATCAAATATAGCATCATTAAAATTGACAACTGTATAATGTAAGCGTGTTTAATTTTCCCCGTTTAAAATCCATTATTATAGGTTATTAAATTATATTTGTTATCATATATTTGAACTGATAATATTTCGCAGATGCCTGTGAACTGGGGAATTCAATTTTTATTAAAATAGCACAGTCAGCTGTGCCACATAATAACTACACAATTGTTAATATGATCAAGATTTGAATTTCAGTTTTATTGTTATATTGTGGTGTTTATGTTGAGACATAATCAAATCCGTCTGAATGATGTTTGCTTGGAAAATAAAATGAATGACAGAAGCAGATTTTCATTAAACTCAACTGATATGAACACACGTGACCTTTGAACATCACGTGCTATTAATAATCTGTCATAAATAAACTGGACTTTAACACTAGACTAAAGCAAGCTAACTCACTCACTGTCTTTCGGCTTAGGGTTCCTGATTTATCAGGGGTCACCACAGCGGAATGAACCGACATATATTTATCTGGTGTTTTAATGAAGCGGATGCTCTTCCAACCGCAACCCAGCATTGAAAGAAGCTTTATCAATTAATGTAAAATCCAGTGTTTCGTAGAGGTTTTAATTATTTTCTATTAATTATTTAACAGAAATCCAAAAGCAGTCTTAATATAAAATCAAGGCTTTAAATGTCAATTTCCCAAAAAGGTGTTGTCATGTAAATACGGTTAGGTCTAATCTTTTTCATTGAGCATTCTAGGAAAGTAATCAGTTTGAACTATTTGCATTAACTAAAATGCTGGGGTTGTGTTTAACCCAAAGAACAAACCAAAGTTGGGTTAAAAATTTATGTGATTTAAACTTCATTAAAAAAATAACCGAACGCTGGGTTTGTCGCATATGGCTAATTAAAATGCACTATGCACTGTAAAAAATCTTGCTGCCTTAAGTTTTTAAGTTGAATCAAATGAACTTTTCTTGTCATCTCAACTTATATCAGTCAAACTGATTAAAATTATTAAGTTAAACTTCGTATAAAAATGTATATATAGACAAAACGTTTCTCGTTTGTCGCAGGAATGAGCCTAAACAATACAATTTCCATCGATCTTCGACTTCGTTACGTATTTTTTTAACTTTAAAAACATATTAAACGTTTCTAAAATCTTACCTGGCAGTTTGTTTTACGTTAAACAGAATTCGCGCTCTTTTTTGGAAAAAAAGCCGCCTACTTTTTAACGGTCGTCTCAATCATTTTGACTCAGGGCAGCCTAAAATACACTTATTAAACTTTTTCCATCAAGACAATAATACTAGACTACAATTTTGTCATGTAAATACTGATAAAAGGAGTTGATAAATGTTGGGTAGCTATACTTCAAAACTAGACCTAAATCATTACAATTGTAGGCTATTACTTGACTAAATAATCGCATATAGGCTATAGAATAGAAATCAAACTCCTAATTATTTCAATTTGAGTCAAACAGAACCTTTTAACTTTAAAACTTTGTTTAACTTTGTCTAAGAAACACAAAAACTAAACAATTAAAACAAAAAACGTTTCAATAGTGGCACCATATTTCATATTGGCGTTATTTAAAGTTAATTTTAAAACATGTGCAGTTGTCGGACAAATATAAGATATTTTATAACTCATTCATTCATGTTCCTTCAGCTTAGTCTCTTTATTCACCACAGCGGAATAAATTGTCAACTTATCCAGCATATGTTTTACACAACTGCAAACCAGTATTGGGAAAATATTTTATAATATACATAAAAATTATAATATAAATAAAACTTTCTTTAGTTCAAATTGTGTTAATATGCTAAATATCTATAACACAAAACATATATTTACAATTACTCTACTAATCTGAATTTATACCTTATATTGTGAACAATTTCAGTTAATTATTTTCACAATAGTCTTGATAAATGGTAAATGCTCTTCAGTTGAAAAATAGAATTATTCTACAAATACATTAATTTTCTTCGGCTTGGTCCTTAATTAGGAGACGCCACAGCGGAATGAACCGCCAATTTATCCAGCATATGTTTTACACAGCGGATGCCCTTCCAGCAGCAACCCACACGCTCATACACTACGGCCAATTTAGTTAATCAATTCCCCTATAGCGCATGTGTTTGGACTGTGGGGCAAACCAAAGCACCTGAGGAAACCCGGGGAAAACATGCAAACTCCACACAGGATTCGAACCAGCGACCTTCTTGCTGTGAGGCGACAGTGCTAACCACTGAGCCACCGTGTCACCATTTACAAGTTTGTTTATCTGAATTGATTTATATATAACTGTTGAATACAGTAGGCTATGCTATTTAAGACAAGAAGCCTATTAAGTAACTAAATAAAGTGATGTAATTAATTTTAATAAAGTAATAAATAATTAAATAACCCAAAAATTAAAAGTAATCCAGTACTTATACTTGTATTCCAGCAGAAATGTGATTTAATTAATTAATATTGGTGTCGATGAGTGAGTGCTTGACCTGCAGCCAATAAGACTGAGGTGATCGACATAAACAGGCTGTTATTGTGCTCATTGAATCGGGTGATTTGTTAGCGATCTGACAGGCTTTTGTTCAGTTTTCCTGCCGTCAGCCTTGAATATGAAGACCACCGCGTGTCTCTTATTAATACATCATAGTGATCCTGTAATTATATGTAGAGATGAAGTCTAAATTATTCGCCCTCTCCTTAAATTGTAAGTATTTTAATTAAGTGCTGTTTAACAGATGTTTTTACAACATGTTTTTAAACATTTTACTAACTCATTTCTTGTGTGTTTGCCTTGATGACAATATTTATTAGTTATTTTTCAAGATAGTATTCAAGTTAATGTGCAATTCAGAGACTTAACTAGGTTAATAAGGTTAAAATTAGGGTAATTAGGCAAGTCGTTGTATAACAGTGGTTTGTTAGGCAATCGAAAATGAAATATTAAGCTAATAATATTGAGCTAATTGTTGTTTTTCAATATAAAATAAACGCTTTACATAACAAGAAAATACAAGTATAAGAAACAAAAACAACGAAGATTGAGAATTATTAAATAACAGATTACAAATGTACTGTGAAAAGTGTCTTGCTCTGTAAACATCACTTGACAAATATTGAATATTGTTTAAAATCAATAAATATCCCACAGGAGGGCGCTTAATTTTGACTTCAACTGTATATTCAATGCAGAAATGGACGTTTATTCGTGTGTGTGTGTGTGTGTGTGTGTGTGTGTGTGTGCGTGTGTGTGTGTGTGTGTGTGTGTGTGTGTGTGCGTGCGTGCGTGCGTGCCTGCGTGCCTGCGTGCGTGTGTGTGTGTGTGTGGGCAGTCGGTGATTTATGAAGCTCGTCGCACTGTGTTTGAAAACCTCAGAATGGTTTAGTGAGAGAGATAAATGTGCGTGTGTGTGAGCGTGTGCGTGTGTGTGTGTGTGTGTGTGTGTGTCATTTGTCCTCATTGATCCATCTCTCAGTGTTGTGTTTAAGGGCCCCTCAGGGACCGCTGGTGATCTATGAGCTCTGTTTCCATTTATAAAGATTAGCTCAGTTTGTGCAGGACGGACACTTGAGAGAACACACACACACACGCACGCACACACACACACACACACAGACTGACAGGCATCTGTCTATTATCAGCCGCAGCGCCTCCTGTCGGCTCTTTCAGATACTAAAATGTTAATTCATTCAGTTTCCTTCGGACTACCAACTATTCCAGCATATGTTTTACACAGCGAATGCTCTTCCTGCAACCCAGTACTGGGAAACACCCATACACACTCATTCACACTCATTCAAGCTGGGTTTCCTCCGGGTGCTCCGGTTTCCCCCACAGTCCAAACACATCCGCTATATAGGGGAATTGATGAACTCAATTGCCCACAGTGTATGAGTGTGTGTGTGTGAATGTGAGTGTGTATGGGTGTTTCCCAGTACTTGGTCGCAGCTGGTAGGGCATGCACTGCGTGAAGCATATGCTGGAATAGTTGGCGGGTCATTCCACTGTGGCGACTTCTGAATGATTTTTCCATTGCAAAGTTTTTTCCCTATTTTTAACATTTTCAAATGTTCATTTTTTCTATTAGTTGTATTTTAACTTTTTAAATATTTTTTATTTATTATTACTTTTTTATTATTATTTAAATATGTTGTTGTTTTGAACAAAATTACAAGCTGCAAATGCATATTTCAGGCGACGCAGTGGCGCAGTAGGTAGTGCAGTCGCCTCACAGCAAGAAGATTGCTGGTTTGAGCCTCGGCTGGGTCAGTTGGCGTTTCTGTGTGGAGTTTGCATGTTCTCCCTGCGTTCACGTGGGTTTCCTCCGGGTGCTTCGGTTTCCCCCACAGTCCAAACGCATCTGGTACAGGTGAATTGGGTAGGCTAAATTGTAGTGTATGAGTGTGGATGGATGTTTCCCAGAGATGAGTTGCAGCTGGAAGGGCATCCGCTGTGTAAAACATGTGCTGGATATGTTGGCGGTTCATTCCGCTGTGATGACCCCGGATTAATTAAGAAAATTAATAAGCCGAAAAGAAAATGAATGAAAAGCATCCTTTTAGTCCCATAGATTTAAAGGGACAGTTCACCCAAAAATGAAAACTCTGTCATCATTTGCTCATCCCTCACTTGTTTCAAACCTTTATGAGTTTCTTTTATCTTTTAAACACAAAAACGTCAGAAATCTGTAACCATTCACTTTCTTAGTGTTTGTTTTTCCTACTATGGAAGTCAATGGTTACAGGTTTTCACATTTCTTAAAATAACAGAAGAAAGTCATGCATAAAGGTTTGGAACCACTTGAGCGAGAGTAAATAGTGAGTACATTTTCATTTTGGGGTGAACTGTCTCTTTAAGTTTCACACGTGTGTTTTATAGATTCTTCTCTACTGAACTACAGAATGAACAGGATTTAAAATGAACCTATTCTGCCCCTTTTTACAAGATGTAAAATAAATCTCTGATGCGTTTAGTGTGTGTGTGTGAAGTTTGAGCTCAACATAGCACACAGATAATGTTCTCTAACTCTCTGAAACTGAGCCTTTTAGGCTTTGATCCTAATTGTGGCGTTTTGGTGACTGTCGCTTTAAATTCAAATGAGACTGCTCTTTTGGACAGAGGGCGGAGCTACAAATGCCTGTGTGTCAGCATAGCAGCAGATTCAAAGCAGGACTAGCGTGCAGTGCTGGTCAGGTGTGCTTCAGTGTGAGTGTGTGCTTCTGTCAGTCTATGGAGACTCCTGTCACTGTTCATTTGTGCTTCATCTAAAACTCCACATCTATAATCCTCTTAGTCTATGCTGACATTATCTTCAGCAGCTCAAACACGCTACTGGCTAATGGACAGCTGCTTCTCACTCAGGGCTGCTGTTTATGCTAACGAGGGAGAGGTGGGCACTAGTGGGCGGGGCTTTCCCACTCTGATGACACGTACAAAGAGAGAATGTCAATCAAAGTGTTTCTGCAGACTGTTTTGATCAAGTCTGATATTAAACAATAGAATTAATTCAGGTTTATCATTAGAAGCTGGAGATATTCACACACTGCTGACACACAACTGGGTTTAAACCCCTAATAAAAGAGAGTTTGCATAATAGGTGCCCTTTAAATGTTCTTCAGATCCTTCTGTTTCTGATGTGTATGTTCATTTACAGTATTTTTGTTTATATATTTGTGTGGGTGTCTGTTATCAGAGTTTTTCGATGATCTGGGCGAGGGCCGAGAGTGTGTGAACTGTGGGGCGATGTCGACTCCTCTGTGGCGACGGGACGGGACCGGTCATTACCTGTGCAATGCCTGCGGCCTCTACCATAAGATGAACGGCATCAACCGGCCGCTGGTCAAACCACAGAGACGACTGGTGAGAAAATTCAAATCATTTTTATTCTGTTGTTTTTATTTCTTATACTTGTTTCTTTTATTCTAGTCTATGTAAAGCACTTTGAATTACCATTGTGTATAAAACACTCTTGATAAAATGTCAATAAAAGTCACTTTGTTAAAGTGTAGAGTTGAATTTTCTGCATCAAAAGTGGACAGAGCAGAGATCGACATACCATAATGCAATTCACAACTAGAAATAAACAAAAAACACCCTCGGTTTTAAAGAACACATGATAGGATTGTGCTTTAGACGCCATCTTGTGGTCAGATGTGGAAATTGTTGTTAGTTTGTACATTTATTGCGTTGTTTATTGTTAGTTTGCACACTTATTCCAGTGTTTATTGTTAGTTTGCACACTTATTTCAGTGTTTATTGTTAGTTTGCACACTTATTTCAGTGTTTATTGTTAGTTTGCACCCTTATTTCAGTGTTTATTGTTAGTTTGCACACTTATTCCAGTGTTTATTGTTAGTTTGCACACTTATTCCAGTGTTTATTGTTGTTTTCCACACTTATTGCAGTGTTTATTGTTAGTTTGCACACTTATTCCAGTGTTTATTGTTAGTTTGTAAACTTATTCCAGTGTTTATTGTTGTTTTCCACACTTATTGCAGTGTTTATTGTTAGTTTGCACACTTATTCCAGTGTTTATTGTTGTTTTGCACACTTATTCCAGTGTTTATTGTTGTTTTCCACACTTATTGCAGTGTTTATTGTTAGTTTGCACACTTATTCCAGTGTTTATTGTTGTTTTGCACACTTATTCCAGTGTTTATTGTTAGTTTGCACACTTATTCCAGTGTTTATTGTTGTTTTGCACACTTATTCCAGTGTTTATTGTTGTTTTGCACACTTATTCCAGTGTTTATTGTTAGTTTGTAAACTTATTCCAGTGTTTATTGTTAGTTTGCACACTTATTCCAGTGTTTATTGTTGTTTTGCACACTTATTCCAGTGTTTATTGTTAGTTTGTAAACTTATTCCAGTGTTTATTGTTGTTTTGCACACTTATTCCAGTGTTTATTGTTGTTTTGCACACTTATTCCAGTGTTTATTGTTAGTTTGCACACTTATTCCAGTGTTTATTGTTAGTTTGCAAACTTATTTCAGTGTTTATTGTTAGTGTGCACACTTATTCCAGTGTTTATTGTTAGTTTGCGCACTTATTCCAGGGTTTATTGTTAGTTTGCACACTTATTCCAGTGTTTATTGTTAGTTTGCACACTTATTCCAGTGTTTATTGTTGTTTTGCACACTTATTCCAGTGTTTATTGTTGTTTTGCACACTTATTCCAGTGTTTATTGTTAGTTTGCACACTTATTCCAGTGTTTATTGTTGTTTTGCACACTTATTCCAGTGTTTATTGTTAGTTTGCACACTTATTCCAGTGTTTATTGTTGTTTTGCACACTTATTCCAGTGTTTATTGTTAGTTTGTACACTTATTCCAGTGTTTATTGTTGTTTTGCACACTTATTCCAGTGTTTATTGTTAGTTTGTACACTTATTCCAGTGTTTATTGTTAGTTTGCACACTTATTCCAGTGTTTATTGTTGTTTTGCACACTTATTCCAGTGTTTATTGTTAGTTTGTACACTTATTCCAGTGTTTATTGTTAGTATGCACACTTATTCCAGTGTTTATTGTTGTTTTGCACACTTATTCCAGTGTTTATTGTTAGTTTGTAAACTTATTCCAGTGTTTATTGTTGTTTTGCACACTTATTCCAGTGTTTATTGTTAGTTTGCACACTTATTCCAGTGTTTATTGTTAGTTTGCACACTTATTCCAGTGTTTATTGTTGTTTTGCACACTTATTCCAGTGTTTATTGTTAGTTTGCACACTTATTCCAGTGTTTATTGTTAGTTTGCACACTTATTCCAGTGTTTATTGTTGTTTTGCACACTTATTCCAGTGTTTATTGTTAGTTTGCACACTTATTCCAGTGTTTATTGTTAGTTTGTAAACTTATTCCAGTGTTTATTGTTAGTTTGCACACTTATTCCAGTGTTTATTGTTGTTTTGCACACTTATTCCAGTGTTTATTGTTAGTTTGTAAACTTATTCCAGTGTTTATTGTTGTTTTGCACACTTATTCCAGTGTTTATTGTTGTTTTGCACACTTATTCCAGTGTTTATTGTTAGTTTGCACACTTATTCCAGTGTTTATTGTTAGTTTGCAAACTTATTTCAGTGTTTATTGTTAGTGTGCACACTTATTCCAGTGTTTATTGTTAGTTTGCGCACTTATTCCAGGGTTTATTGTTAGTTTGCACACTTATTCCAGTGTTTATTGTTAGTTTGCACACTTATTCCAGTATTTATTGTTGTTTTGCACACTTATTCCAGTGTTTATTGTTGTTTTGCACACTTATTCCAGTGTTTATTGTTAGTTTGCACACTTATTCCAGTGTTTATTGTTGTTTTGCACACTTATTCCAGTGTTTATTGTTAGTTTGCACACTTATTCCAGTGTTTATTGTTGTTTTGCACACTTATTCCAGTGTTTATTGTTAGTTTGTACACTTATTCCAGTGTTTATTGTTGTTTTGCACACTTATTCCAGTGTTTATTGTTAGTTTGTACACTTATTCCAGTGTTTATTGTTAGTTTGCACACTTATTCCAGTGTTTATTGTTGTTTTGCACACTTATTCCAGTGTTTATTGTTAGTTTGTACACTTATTCCAGTGTTTATTGTTAGTATGCACACTTATTCCAGTGTTTATTGTTGTTTTGCACACTTATTCCAGTGTTTATTGTTAGTTTGTAAACTTATTCCAGTGTTTATTGTTGTTTTGCACACTTATTCCAGTGTTTATTGTTAGTTTGCACACTTATTCCAGTGTTTATTGTTAGTTTGCACACTTATTCCAGTGTTTATTGTTGGTTTGCACACTTATTCCAGTGTTTATTGTTAGTTTGCACACTTATTCCAGTGTTTATTGTTAGTTTGCACACTTATTCCAGTGTTTATTGTTAGTTTGCACACTTATTCCAGTGTTTATTGTTAGTTTGCACACTTATTCCAGTGTTTATTGTTAGTTTGCACACTTATTCCAGTGTTTATTGTTGTTTTGCACACTTATTCCAGTGTTTATTGTTAGTTTGCACACTTATTCCAGTGTTTATTGTTAGTTTGCACACGTATTCCAGTGTTTATTGTTGTTTTGCACACTTATTCCAGTGTTTGTTGTTAGTTTGTACACTTATTCCAGTGTTTATTGTTGTTTTGCACACTTATTCCAGTGTTTATTGTTAGTTTGCACACTTATTCCAGTGTTTATTGTTAGTTTGTACACTTATTCCAGTGTTTATTGTTAGTTTATACATTTAATTAAATGTTTATTGTTGTTTTGCACACTTATTCCAGTGTTTATTGTTAGTTTGTACATTTAATTCAATGTTCCAGTGTTTATTGTTAGTTTGTACACTTATTCCAGTGTTTATTGTTAGTTTATACATTTAATTCAATGTTCCAGTGTTTATTGTTAGTTTTCACACTTATTCCAGTGTTTATTGTTAGTTTGTACACTTATTCCAGTGTTTATTGTTAGTTTATACATTTAATTAAATGTTTATTGTTGTTTTGCACACTTATTCCAGTGTTTATTGTTAGTTTGTACATTTAATTCAATGTTCCAGTGTTTATTGTTAGTTTGTACACTTATTCCAGTGTTTATTGTTAGTTTGTACACTTATTCCAGTGTTTATTGTTAGTTTGCACACTTATTCCAGTGTTTATTGTTGTTTTGCGCACTTATTTCAGTGTTTATTGTTAGTTTGCACACTTATACCAGTGTTTATTGTTATTTTGCACACTTATTGCAGTGTTTAATGTTAGTTTGCACACTTGTTGCAGTGTTTATTGTTATTTTGCTCACTTATTGCAGTTTTAATATTATTTTGCACACTTATTGAAGTGTTTAATGTTAGTTTGCACACTTGTTGCAGTGTTTATTGTTATTTTGCACACTTATTGCTGTGTTTAATGTTAGTTTGCACACTTGTTGCAGTGTTTATTGTTATTTTGCTCACTTATTGCAGTTTTAATATTATTTTGCACACTTATTGAAGTGTTTAATGTTAGTTTGCACACTTATTTCAGTGTTTATTGTTATTTTGCACACTTATTGCAGTGTTTAATGTTAGTTTGCACACTTGTTGCAGTGTTTATTGTTATTTTGCACACTTATTGCAGTTTTAATATTATTTTGCACACTTATTGAAGTGTTTATTTGTAGTTTGCATCATTTTTGCAGTGTTCAATGTTATTTTGCACACTTATTTCAGTGTTTATTGTTAGTTTGTACACTTATTACAGTGTTTATTGTTAGTTTGTACACTTATTACAGTGTTTATTGTTAGTTTGTACACTTATTTCAGTGTTTATTGTTAGTTTGTACACTTATTACAGTGTTTATTGTTAGTTTACATGATTGTTCAATGTTAGTTTGCTAACTTATTCCAGTGCTTATTGTTATGTGCAATTATTGAAGTGTTTATTGTTAATTTGTTATTTTGTACACTTATTGCAGTGTTAGACTTATTGCATAACTTTTGCACACTTATTTAAGTGTTTATTGCTAGTTTGTATGCTTATTGCAGTGTTTATTGCTAGTTTGCATGCTTGTTTCAGTGTTCATTGTTAGTTTGCATGCTTATTGCAGTGTTTATTGCTAGTTTGCATGATTATTTACTGTATTTATTGTTAGTATGCATGCTTATTCTACACTATTATCAGTTTTGCACATTTATTTTTGTTATTTTGCACAATTATTGCAGTGTTTATTGTTATTTTGCACACTTATTCCAGTGTTTAATGTTTGTTTGCATGCCTATTCATGTGTTTATTCTTAATTTGCACACTTATTGCAGTGTTCAATGTTAGTTTGCTCATATCTTGCAATGTTTGTTGTTATTTTGTACACTAATTGCAGTGTTTATTGTCATTCTGAATGCTTATTGCACAATTATCTTTGCATATTTATCATTGTTATTTTACACACTTATTGAAATGTTTATTATTAGTTTGCCCACTTACTGCAGTATTTAATGTTATTTTGCATGCGTATTGCAGTGTTTATTATCTATATTCTGTCTTGTCCTCACTGCTCTCTCTCTCTCTTTCTCTCAGTCTGCGTCCAGACGGGTGGGTTTATCCTGCACAAACTGTCAGACGACCACAACCACGCTTTGGAGACGCAATGCAGAAGGAGAGCCGGTCTGCAACGCATGTGGACTCTACATGAAGCTCCACGGGGTCAGAAATCATTCCGTATATGCAGTTCTACATATGTCCAGCAGATAGAGACAGAACCAGTAAAACCACAGCTCTCAGTGTTTATTCTGCTGTTCTGCTCAGGTTCCTCGTCCTCTCGCCATGAAGAAAGATGGCATTCAGACACGAAAGCGCAAACCCAAAAACATCAGCAAAACCAAACCCGGTGAGTGTCCTGTCTGCTGTCATAAATCCAGAATCGTTCATTGTAAACTGACGGTCAAAATGTTTTCAATTAATTTTGAATTAGCTTTTTATATCTTTTAAGAAGAGTCTTTTTGTGTGGAGTTTGCATGTTCTCCCCGTGTTAGCGTGGGTTTCCTCCGGGTGCTCTATGGAGCTAATGATATGCCAAAACAATCTGAATTTGAATAGTGTTCATTTGAATTATTGACAGTTGTAATTTAATAAATCTGAATTTTTATATGCCGTTAACATTTTAATTTGAATTTCTTATTTGAATTTGAATTTCATAACTTGAATATTGAACATCTGAAATTTAACTTAATTTTTCAAGGCTGAATTTTTCTAGACGTATTTTCTAACTTCAGTTTTTGTGTGTTGCAGATATTGAGTTTGTAAAAATACAGTTTCAAGTTTTCAAGATGAAGAAATTCAATATCCTAAAATTCAAAACCAGAAATTGAGATGGTGAAATTCAGACTCAGCAGAAAGTAGGTCAGGGGTCATCAACAGGGAATTATGGCCAATCACAGAGCTGCGTGAGTTCACTTGTGTATGTGAGGCTCAGAAGGACACAATTCTTCTGCAAACTGGCTAATCGGGGGTCAGCTATTTTCAATAGTGTGTGTAATAAATATATACATGCTTCAGTGAACCAAATTCATATATTTAATTCAATTACATCTCAATGGTTAATCAATTTTATTTATGTTTTCAGTGTTTAAGAGCTGATTCTGACCTATAGTGTAACCTCTGATGAGTTATTTCAGCAGACACAGACCTCTTACACCTTTAAGTCACATTGAAGGAGCTTTTTCAAGCTTTTTCCAGGTGCATTTTCAAACTGTTCCAGCATTTTACAACTGTGGCAAATGACATATCTGCATGCACACTTTTCCTCATCAGATTATACAAGATGCTATTTGTTACAATATTCTATAGTATAGCAAAGCATGTAGTATAGTATTTAAGAAAACAATTAATGATTTGTTTGCCCAAAACCCATTATCATCACTGAAATGCTGCCTCTTAACCTTAACCTTACATATATATTCAGATGAATGATTTGATTTTGCATGTATTTAAAAATATTACATCATTTTGGCTAAAATACATTGAAACTAAAATGTCCAGTGGGTGGCGCCAAATCTCTATCTTCGTCACTGAATTGCTCATTCAGATTAGTTCGAATCGGCTCATTTACAAATGAACAAAGTGACTCACTATTATGACTCGCTCTGAGATTTCTTGTTAACCTCGTTTGGTAAGTGCTTAAAACTTTGTTTCACATTTTAACAACATAAGAGGTGTTAAATAGTCTATATTGTTGTGAATAAAGTACAGAGAAAGCCTCTTGATGAGTTTTCAACATGTTTGTTTTATGTGACCCGAAACCAAAAGCAGCCTTCCTTATGCTTAAATCTAAAAGACATGTGAGTTTAATTTTACATTAGCCAATATGTAGATAAACAACATTTATTTTTACCTATTTCCAGACTCCCCCCAAACCCCCACCCTCGTAATTCTCACTCTGTAATTCGTCCATATGAATCAATCAGAGATCAGTGATTTTAAGTTTGACTTTTCAGTGATCGTCTAGTCTTCCCTGTTGATGACCCCTGACCAAGCGGCAACCTCCTGCTCTCCCTCGGGAAGCCAATACGGAAGTAACTGAAACTGCAGTTCATCAAAATTCCGCTAGTCCTGGCTCCATAATAGAGCTAAGTTGCAATTGAGCCCTCTGTTAGAATGGCCAACTTTACAGCAGAAAAAAAGGTGTTTACAGCCTGGTACAAAGAACCATTTTGGTTCATATAGCTATTATTACCCTCCATGACAACTGTGAGGGGGTGAATTGTTTTATAACTCATCCATTTTCTTTATATTAGGTTATTTTAAGTTTGCATAATTAGGGGCGTGGCCACTTGAGTGACAGCTAGGTCTCGCTGGTCGCCGTCACTTCACCTCAGCTGAATCCGGCAGATTAGCCACTGATCTCGGCATATTCATCGTATTTTTGTGTTGTTTTATGTGGCTTTACACAGTCAGCTGCCTTTTGGACTTATTTCTTACAATTATCAGATGATATGGGATGCTGTGGGCATTTAATTGTGCTCACAAACCGTTCACGTGGCCTCCGTTTCCCATGTGAGTAAAGTTATATACTTGTATACCATCTCTATAAATGTATTTGTTTTATTTAAGATCATTTATCATTAATATTTGTCTTTAGACCCGTAAAGCACTCCAGAATCTGTCAGATTGATTAGCTGTAGGCTCTAGATCAGTCATCTGAAGCGTTATCATACAGTGTTATGCTGGAGTTCATCAATAGTCTTGCATTTACTAACACACACTATATCTGAAGTGTTTTCCTCCTGTAGAAAAACATCATAAGAACAATGTTTAGTGGCTCAGTGTATAACTACAGTGTTTTTAAAAGTCTAAACACTTTATTGATATAGTGTACAGCCAAGCACATGTGGTCAGAACACAAACGATTCGCAGGTAATAAAGTATCAAGCGTTTCTCCCAAAGTAAAGTCTGTCTGCCAGGTCTAAGCAAAGTGCCAGCAGGTGTCTGTAGCTCCGCCCACTCTCCGCCTCTTTGCCCTTGTTTGGTATCCCGCCGAGAGTGCGATGACGCGCGTACAAAATGGCGACGGTTGGCCGCGCCTACTTGTAGCTCCTTTTGCGCTCTTCAGAAACCTGTCACGGATACTACGTCCATATATTTTACAGTCTATGCCCCTGACGTTCTGCTGAATCTGAATTTCACCCTCTCAATTTCTGGTTTTGAATTTTAGGATATTAAATTTGATGTTCTGAATTTCTTCATCTTGAAAACCCAATGAAAATACACCTAGAAAGATTCAGCCTTGAAAAATTCAGCTGTCTCTAATTTCAGATGTTCAGTATTCAAGTTATGAAATTCAAATCCAAATAAGTAATTCAAAACAATTTTAACGGCATATAAAATTCAGATTTATTAAATTACAATTGTCAATAATTCAAATGAACACTACTTAAATTCACATTGTTTTGGCATATAATTAGCTCAATAGTGCTCTGGTTTCCCCCACAGTCCGAACACATGCGCTATAGGGGAATGGATGAACTAAATTGGCCGTAGCGTATGAGTGTGGGTGTGAATGAGTGCATATGGGTGTTTCCCAATACTGGGTTGCAGCTGGAAGAGCATCCGCTGAGTAAAACATTTCCTCGAATAGTTGGCGGTTCATTCCGCTGTAGCGACCCCTGATGAATAAAGGGAGTAAGCCGAAGGAAATAAATGAACGGCTAATAATGATGCTGACCTTTGACCTGTGTGTGTTTTGAAGGCCCCTCTGAAGGTCAGTCGGCGTCCGGCACTGTGAACTCCAGTCCAACAGAGGAGACGCGACCCATAAAGACTGAACCAGACACAACACCGCTCTACACACACCACAACATACACACACAGGTCAGACAACACAACAACAGACACACACAGGTTAGACAACAGACACTGCTGACTACTTTACACACACCATAACATATATCAGGGCTCTCATACTCACATATATACATATATATATATATATATATATATATATATATATATATATATATATATATATATATATATATATATATACTAATTGGAATATTTCTGTAAATACATATTATTTAAGTACATTTAATGTTTGTATATTCAAACAACGCTATTGCTCAGTTATATTCACATGAATGGTTTAATAATTTGATTTAATTATTATATATTATTATAAAACACAACATATTTTTTACGTTATTGCAAATCTCAAAGTACAAACAACTCAATGTTGTTCCTGTTAATAATATTTGTCATGTACTAACTGAATTGAAGTGATTCATCTTCAACAGACTTTAATCTTTGCTTCGTTTATGCAGGTATCTGCATTTCCAGCATATATGGGGTCTCCAAGCGGATCCTCCAGCTCCAAGAGTGAAGTGTGGAACAGCCTGATTCTGGCATGAACACACACACACATACACACACTCCGGAGGGATCACGGAAACATCACTGAAGATACTGTACATTCAGTGTGAAGCCGAACACTGTGCTGAATTCAGATTAACAGCATCTGACTGTAAACTCCAGGATTAAACGCAAACCAGGCAGATCATGATGTACAGTTGAAGACCAAATGTGAAGTTTTAATAATTTTTTCATATATTTTGAAACATGTTAATTAGCAGAGCACAGGCATTTATCACTTTAATGTTATATTAATGCTTAAAATAAGTATCAGTTAATCACATCCAAAATAAAAGCCATAATTTAGTGTTCCACCAGTGCTTATATACAGCCATATCACACTGCTACAAGTGTGATATTGTGTTTATACAACAGTTCAACGGCATAATTGTGTACATAAAAAAACATGGAGTGTCTAAAAATCCCTTTGTATGAGGAACTACTTTCTTCCACCATTCATTCACATCTGCAGCTGACGTCAGAACAGCAGAAGCCGCTGCTCATTCACCAACATCACTGTAGAGCTAGTGTTTGAATGATCCTCTAGCGTAATGTCTAAAGTGATGACAAAACAGCTGATTTTACTGACACTTTAAGATTATAAGGCTGAACAGCATGAAATGCCATCAGTCTACAGAGATTTCCCAGTATTTCTCTGTTGCAATCGGGAGATCACAATAGCTAACTCAGAAAAAGCCAAAGCAAAGTAAACACTAGCAGATTACTATGGTATAAATACAGCACTACAACATACAAAAGAGAGAGAGATTGACTTGGAGTGTCACTCACCTGTTCTGTAATGATTTGATCAGCTGTAGTTTGAAACGTTTACTGAAAAAAGAGCTGTTTTCCTTCTCTAAGGGCTTATTATATGGTCTCTGTCGCCATCCTGTGGCGGAGCATCAACCGTGCTCAGTATGACAGACTAATGGCTGCTAATGCGCTGAATCTTCTAAATGATAAACATTTAAAATAGGCACTATCCTTATAAATAAACTGCATAGTTGCAATCTAAACAACTACATTCTTGACTAAAAAAGCCTTAACAGTACATTATGTTGTCCAACAGCTGCAATATTTGTCAAACTGTATAGTGAGTTCATTGATCTGCTGTCACTCTATATGGGCGGAGGAATACACAAGGGTGAAGAGGCTATACGAGTGCTGTTATTGCAGAATATCGCACGGCTATCAGTTAATCAGATTCCAGGTCCAGATAGAACTGTTGTATAAATGTATATAAACATACACAGGCATGCATATTCTTGAGAAAATGTTTATTTAAATATAAAATATATATGTTTATAATACAATTTATATATAAAGTTAAATGTCTAAAACAAAATTGTTTTGCATAGTTTTGTTTCTGTGTGTCACATGTACATAATAAACATATATAATACACACATATGATATGTCAAAACAAACTTTTATTTTGGATGTGATTAATCTTCCCTCAGCACTATATTTTATTCTTTTATTTGGGCTGGATTCGCTGGAATAAATAAATAAATAAATAAATAAATAAATATATATATATATATATATATATATATATATATATATATATATATATATATATATATATATATATATATATATATATATATATATATATATATATATATATTATTAGACACATTTTTATTTCTTTTTCTTTTTTCCCTCTCAATTGGCTACAGAACAAACAAATGTTGTCCAATGACTTCCTTAATTAACCTAATTAAGCTAACTTGATTAACCTTCTTTAAATGTCACTTTAAGCCAAACACTAGTAGCTTGTAAAGTAACTAATAAAATACTGTCATAATGGCAAAGACGAAAGAAATAAGTTATTAGAAAGTAGTTATTAAAACAATTGCTTCAAAATGTGCTCAAAATATTTGAAAAATAATTAAAATTTCACATGAAGGGCTGATAAATGTTTGTTTTTTTCAACTACAAGTTGCTACAAGTGGACCAAAGCATGTGATTGATTAATTTTAAGCATTACTTTAACCCTCAGAGCCCACAGAATACTTCATTTTTTACAGGTAGATCAGTAGTGATGAAATGATTCACTCGACTCACGATTCGATTTTCACACAATATGAAGAATTGAAGGTGTCCTTTTATTAGGCGATTACTTTACATTATGTCAGATCTAAACAGAAATTTTAAAACAAACCCAAAAAACATACATAAATAAATCTCTTTATATAAGCAGAGTAAGACTTTGCCTGCAGCCACTGGTTAATAGTGAGAATTGGTGCTTAAATTAAAGTGTTTCCATTATTATTAAAGCATTTTTATTCATTCAAAGGAACAGTTCACCCCATATTTAAAAGCTTATTTACTCAAACTCATGCTATCCTAGATACACCTTACTTCCCTCCCTATATAAAAGTAGATTTTTAGCTGAAACTTTAGTCTTTGCTGAGTAATAAATGTGTACCGGCACTTTAAGAGTTAAAAAAGCACATACTGTACAGGCAAAACTAAATGAACACCAGATTTGAAGGTCTTATGATGTGAAACGGTCAATCAATGCAAGAAGCTGAACTTTATTTACAACACTATTACCTTTAATCCACAGCCAACATTTATTCATCTCATAGCAACTCTGTTTACTTCCTAAATGAATCATTAGAGTCAATGATTCAGTGATCTATCAGTAGATTTTTCAAAACGAATCAGCAATTTTGAATGAATCATTTGAATGAATGATCCTGAATCACTTACCGCCATCTACTGGCTGTTTTATTGTATTCTTTATTTATTCTCAACAAAACACACACAGCAAAATAATATCATCTTTTTTTTCTGCTTCTCCACTGAAAATAGTTCCAGAAAAGGCATAGTAAAACATTTACACATCTCATAGTAGCTCTGCTTCCTTCCTAAATGAATCTGCTTCTAAACGAATCATTTGAATGAATGATCATGAATCACTTGTTGCCACCTACTGGCGGTATTATTATCATATTTATTTATCCACGACAGACCTAAACCAGCACAAAGATACACACTATAAAAAATCAATCTTGTTTTTTCTATTTCTTCACTGAAAATAGTTCCAGATACACCATAGTAAAACATTTATGCAATAAAGCAATAATGCTTCCTTTCTTATTGAATCTATTTCTAACCAAATCAAATCATTAGAGTCAATGATTCAATGATCCATTCACACATTTCTAAAACAGAATCAGCTGTTTTGAATGAATCCTTTAAAAGAATGATTATGAATCACTTGTTGCCACTTAGTGGTGGTTTTATAGTCATGTTTATTTATTCATGTCAAGCCTAAATCAGCACAAAAACACACAGTAAATTAATAAAATCTTGCTTCTTCTGTTTCACCGCTGATATAGTTCCAGAAATGTCATAGTAAATCATTTACACATCTCATACTAACTCTGCTTCCTTCCTAAATGAATCTGTTTCTAGACAAATTGTTTGAGCCAATGATTCAATGATCCATTCAAACATTTCTAAAAAAGAATCAGCTGTTTTGAATGAATCATTTTAATAAATGATTATGCATCCCTGTTTCACCACTAAAAAATGGTTCCAGAGAAGCCAAAGTAAAACATTTGCATCAATGATTCAATGATCTATTCATATGCTTAAAAAAAGAATCAGCTGTTTTGAATGAATCGTTTGAATGAATGATCATGCATCACTTGTCGCCATCTACTGGTGGTTTTATTGTCATGTTTATTTATTCATGACAGGCCCAAACCAGCACAGAAACACACAGTAAAATAATATAATCTTGTTAATTTTCTTTTTCTCCTCTGAAAATTGTTCCAGAAACCCAATAGTAAAACATTTACACATCTCATATTAACTCTGTTTTCTTACTAAATGAATCTGTTTCTAAACTATTTCTAAACATTTAAATAAATGATTCAATGATCTATTCACACATTTCTAAAACAGAATCAGCTGTTCTTAATGAACCATTTAAATGAAGTAGCCCAAATCACTTGTCGCCACCTACTGGTGGATTTATTGTTATATTTATCCATGACTAGTCTAAACCAGCACAAAATACACACAGTATTGTATTATAACCTTGTTTTTTCTGTTTCTCCACTGAAAATAGTTCCAGAAAAGGCATAGTAAAACATTTATGCGTCTCATAGTAACTCTGTTTCCTTTCTAAAAGAATCTGCTTCTAAACGAATCATTTGAATCAACGATTCAATGATCCATTCACACATTTCTAAAAAAAAAATAATCAGCTCTTTTGAATGAATCTGTTGAATGAACAATCATGAATCATTTGTCGCCACCTACTGGCAGTTTTATTGTCATATTTATTTCTTCATGACAGACCTAAACCAGCAGTGAAATATTAATGTTGATTTTTTTCTGTTTCTCCACTGAAAATAGTTTCAGAAAAGCCATAGTAAAACATCAATGCATCTTATAGCAATAATGTTTTTTTCCCTAAATGAATCTGTTCGAGAATGATTCATTTGAGTCAGTGATTCAATGATCCATTCATGCAATTCTAAAAAAGAATCAGCTGTTTTGAATGAATCATTTGAAGGAATCACTTGTTGCCACCTCCTGGTGGTTTTATTGTCATATTTATTTCTCCATGACAGGCCTAAACAGCACAGAAATACACAAGAGTAAAATATTATAGAGATAACAGACCTATTTCTGTGTGTATATCAGTCAAATGTTGCCTTTATAAATATCTATTGTTTTGATGATTAAATTCATGCCACACAATTTCAATGCAGACTCCAGTGTGCACATTAAAAGCTGATGCATACATAATGATTTAAATAAAGCATCTAAGTTTGCACTAGAAAATGCAATACTTCTGACTTCTGAAAACTTATATTGCAGTTCCGCATATGACAAAATGTTTAGAAACAATATTTAAAGTGGACCTATTATGTAAAAATCAGTTTTATAAGGGGTTTAAACCCAGTTGTGTGTCAGCAGTGTGTGAATATATCCAGCTTCTAATGATAAACCTGAGATAACTCTATTGTTTAATATCAGACTTGATCAAAACAGTCTGCAGGAACACTTTGATTGACATTCTCCCTTTGTACGTGTCATCAGAGGGGGAAAGCCCCGCCCACTAGTGCCCATCTCTCCCTCATTAGCATAAACAGCAGCCCTGAGTGAGAAGCAGCCATCTGTCCATTAGTTTTTTCAATATGCCACGTAGCTCCGCCCTCTTCTGAAAAAGAGCACAATCTTATTTGCATTTAAAGCGACAGTCTCCAAAACGACACAATTAGGATCAAAGCCTAAAGGGTCAGATTCAGAGAGTTAGAGAACATTATCTGTGTGCTATTTTGAGCTGAAACTTCACACACACACACTCTAGAGACATCAGAGACTTTATTTTAGGATTCTTTAAATGAAGCTCAAAGCACTCCTGCTAAGTATTTTATATTAAATGTTTATATTTAGTCATAAATCCTATTAATCTCGAGCATATATTGCAAATAACTATCAATGTTGAGTTCAAAGATAATTCAGATTCGTTCCAGTGTATAGGTTTATGATCAGAAGCACCTAATATTGAGATCGGACACCTTTGCAATATTATAGTGTATTAATTTTACTCGCAGTATTGCTGTCACTACATTTTCTATGGCCAATGATTTAGGTAAAACACACTTCCTTAAATCTGGGTAAAAAATAACCCCTAACCGCAAGTTTTACTTCCTTTTAAAATCAGATTTATAAAAAGCCCTCATAGCAGCTGAGCTCCTTTAATTATATCTGATTTTAAAAGAACTTCTTGTATTTATTTCGAAGAAAACAGACCTACGGTAAAGCTGTGCATTTTGTGCATCTGATTTTTCATTTTAGGCTCAACATTATAGCATTCCTCATTATTAGCATGTAAAGAAAAGGCCTTCTTGTAATTGTTTTTCTTATATTAGCTTTATTTAGTATTACTTGTATATAAAATGTCTGTAAAATGCAGAATAACTCACTCCATGTTTAGTTGTTTTTGTTAAGTGACGCAACATGTATGTGAAAATTAATCTGGTTGTAATTGTAAATTCAACTGAGGTTTTCCATTTTGTAGATGTCCGATAAATCTGCTTAATAAAATGTCATAATTTAACAATTAAAAACTGCCCTAGTGTTTTATTTTATTTGTCGAGGACAAAAGCAATACAGTTTCAGACATATGTTAAAGATTATATGTAATGTATTGTGTGTTTATATAGCGCATTTATCATGTATGGACATACACACAAAGCACTTCACAATCATAAAGGGGGGAGGGGGGGCTCCACCACCAGTGTGCAGCTCCACTTGGATGATGGGACAGCAGCCACATGGCAACGGCGCCAGTGCTTTGCAACACACCAGCTGTAGGTGGAGTGGAGAGACAGTGATAGAGCCAATGTGGGTGGGGATGATTGGGATCCCCTGGAGGGAATTTGGAGGGCCAGGACACCATCGTTACACCCCTACTCTTTACCAGAAGTGCCATGGGATTATTAATAACCACAGAGAGTCAGGACCTCGGTTTAACATCTCATCCGAAAGATGACGCTCACTGACACTATAGTGTTCCCTTCACTACACTGGGGTATTAGGACTCACACAGACCGCAGGTTGAGCGCCCCCTGCTGGCCTCTCTAACACCACTTCCAACAGCAACCTAGTTTTCCCATGTGGTCTCCCATCCAGGTACTGACCAGGCTCAGGCCCTGCTTAGCTTCAGGGAGTAACCACTCTTGGGCTGCAGGGTAATATATACTGTGTATATGTATGTATGTATGTATGTATGTATGTATGTATGTATGTATGTGTATATATATATATATATATATATATATATATATATATATATATATATATATATATATATATATATATATATATATATATACTGTATGTAACATTTTGTATTGAATCATAACATATAATGTGTAAGCAAAATGTGCACAAAAGAATAAAAAAGTCGAATTTTATATTAAATTGTTTCAACCATACTTGAATATATGCCTGTACGGTAATTATTACAGTAAATAACTGTGCAGTTTTACATTTTTGAATGTACTTGAATGCAAAATATGCACAAAATGAATTTCAAAAATGTCAAGTGTATTGCTGCAGATTTTTCAGCTGCACATCCCTTTGAGTGCAGTGAACTCATTGTTATGTTCAAGAAACCTTCAAGAAAGAAAGTCTTAGATGATTGACGCTTTATGACATGGAGCGTTATCCTGCTGGAAGTAGCCATCAGAAGATGGAGACACTGTGGTCATAAAGGGATGGACATGGTCAGCAACAATACTCAGGTAGGCTGTGGCGTTGACACCATGCTCAATTGGTACTAATGGACCCAAAGTGTGCCAAGAAAATATCCCACACACCATTACACCACCAGCAGCCTGAACCGCTGATACAAGGCAGGATGGATCCATGCTTTCATGTTGTTGAGGCCAAATTCTGAGCCGAGCATCTGAATGTGGCAGCAGAAATGGAGACTCATCAGACCAGGCAACGTTTCTCCAATCTTCTATTGTCCAGTTTTGGTGAGCCTGTGTGAATTGTAGCCTCAGTTTCCTGTTCTTAGCTGACAGGAGCGGCACCCGGTGTGGTCTTCTGCTGCTGTAGCCCATCCGCCTCAAGGTTGGACGTGTTGTGTGTTCAGAGATGCTCTCGGTTGTAACGAGTGCTTATTTGAGTTACTGTTGCCTTTCTATTAGCTGGAACCAGTCTGGCCATTCTCCTCTGACCTCTGGCATCAACAAGGCATTTGCGCCCACAGAACTGCCGCTCACTGGATATTTCCTCTTTGTCGGACCATTCTCTGTAAACCCTAGAGATGGTTGTGCGTGAAAATCTCAGTAGATCAGCAGTTTCTGAAATACTCAGAGCAGCCCGTCTGGCAGCAACAACCATGCCACGTTCAAAGTCACTTAAATCCCCTTTCTTCCCCATTCTGATGCTCAGTTTGAACTGCAGCAGATAGTCTTGACCATGTCTACATGCCTAAATGCATTAGCAGGACAGGTGTACCTAATAAAGTGGCCGATGAGTATATTAATCGTTTTAATTGTTTTTCTATTTTTAGACTTATACATCACAAATAAATACATCATAATCTCTATTTTATCACCATGAAGTGAGATTCGCTTTTAAACTTACATTTGTGAATGTGAAATTTATATAATTGATTCAATAATTTTCGTTTCGGTTTAGTCCCTTTATTAATCTGGGGGTCGCCACAGTGAAATGAACCGCCTGAAATTGATAAAATAATCTAGTAAAGTTTATTATAAAACTAACACGCATTTAAGACAGACTTTACATCAAATAAGCACCTTTGAGGTGATTCTGCTTGTATTTATACACCACACGGTGGTCCTAACGCTGCTGATGTCAATGCTGATCTAACCAATCAGCAGCCTCTCACCACTCAGCCCGCCTACTACTGGTTACTGGGCGGGCCACCACGCCAGTCGCTCTCGCCGCTGATTGCTCGACGCTCTCTAAGCCCATGACGCCACAGCCAATGAGCGGCGTGGGTCGATCGTGTGAGTGCGGGATTGAGGTGATGTAGTTCTGGATCTGCGCGGGTTTGAATGGAGACGCATGTTTAACTCAGTTGATCACCTGTAGAGAAGATCTTCAGCAAAGATGGACATCCTCAAGTCTCTCGGACACCCGGAGGAGATTATAAACCTCTTCAGATACAAGCTGGGAGGATGTCGAGCCGTCATGCCCAAATTGGATTATGTAAGCAATACATTTTCAGCATTTACCGCTTTACAACAATATCACGACATAAATCATGTCATATCCTGATGATGCCAGTCCATCAGTAGCTTATATATTATATTTATATAACGTGTTTTTCATATACATACTTAACTGTACATACTTTATATCTATCTATCTATCTATCTATCTATCTATCTATCTATCTATCTATCTATCTATCTATCTATCTATCTATCTATCTATCTATCTATCTATAAACACAATAGTTTTAATAACTAATTTCTAATAACTGATTTCTTTTATCTTTGCTATGATGACAGCACATAATATTTGACTAGTTAATCAATTTACAAGACACTAGTATTCAGCTTAAAGTGACATTTAAATACTTAACTAGGTTAATTAGGTTACAGCATTAATATTACTTATTACTTTCCTTATTGACACCTTATTAAATCATAACAATAATAATGCTTTTTTATTGAGTATATTTATTATTTTTGCTCGTGTTTTTCTCTCTGCTTTAAATGATTTTATTTATTATATGTTTGTATCATTTATATATTGTATCATATATACTATATGTGTGTGTGTGTGTGTGTCATATATATGTGACTATTTGTGTTATTATAAATGTAGAATTAATTACAATTATTATTAATGTAGTTAATGTAATTAAAATCTAATTTATTAGTAAAATTTAAAGCACTTTTGAAAAACTAATGATTACAGGTTCAATATAAAAACTAAAAAAGTATCGCTTAATAAAATGCAAACATTGTGAATTCAAGATCGCCACAAGATCGCCACTTGCTATTATTGCAATAATTCATGTCATCCCGATGTAATATTGCGCTCATATTATAAAATATTACTGTAAACAATGCATTTTGTGACACCACGAAATAAACTATTGAGCATAATATGAAACGATAGACGGTTTTTTTTGTCCATATGACATATATTGTCATATTGCACAGCTGTATAATAGGCTAGACTGCTCAGCAGTCTGTACCAGTCTGTTCAGCATATGTCTTAATGCATTAATTAATTATTAGATTTTTATTGCTAATAATATTTAAAAATGACTTAATACTGTAGTTGCATGAATCAAAGCTGCATAATATTCCACATTATTATTATTTTTTTCCATAATGCATGGGCATAAGCACAGTGTCAGCATCCAATGGATTTGATTTAATCCTGGATTTGAAGGGAAGGTTAGTTTTCCCCGAAAGGAGACTCGAGGATTCGGCTTATATAATGAGCTTGGAGGACTGGAGGGTCAGACAGGGGAAGATGATGATCTGACTGCATGTGTTTGACAGCTAATCCACAAACACACACTAACAACATACGACAAGACACGACAGAAACATTTAAATACCAGCCACTGCACTGCCAACGAAGTGGTAGGTTGCTCTAATTAATACATATTAAAGCTCTTTAACATCAATAAAAGGCTACTGAGTCACTGATGTTGTTAGGTTGCACTGAATGCCATCTGTATCTGCTGCTGCTTTCAGTAGAATGCCAACAAATGTCATGTAAAATGGTATTGAAACTCACATTGGGAGCATTTAACACTGAATAAAGCCCATAATCAGTACCTGAGGGTGATCATTGTCATAGTAGTTTATGTTGTTGTTATGTTGCTGCTTCTAAAATAGAAATGCTTCCTGTCTCTAATGTTTATAGGACAAAATCTCGCTTTATATGGAAAAGATGTAAGTTTTTAAATGATTTATTTATTTAATGGTGTTAAAATAATTAGGTAAAATACATTTTTCAGATCTAATTAATTTTAATTCAGACTAAAAAACTTTGTCAAACATTTTATCCTTAAAATACTATGAGCTTGTGAAAATCTCAGCAGATGTTCTGACTCTGATTGGCTGTATTTTTCCTCTCGACTCCGCCCATAAGTGTTTATTTTCAGCTGTGGGTTCAGTGTTGTGTCGCTCCCGCCAATATCAAAACAGCAGCTACTGAAGAGGCGGGGCTAAAGGTTGTAAGGCCTCATCTGTCCAAATTTAGGTAAACAATTAAATGTACGGGATGGATGGATGGATGGATGGATGGATGGATGGATGGATGGATGGATGGATGGATAGATGGATAGATAGATAGATAGATAGATAGATAGATAGATAGATAGATAGATAGATAGATAGATAGATAGATAGATAGATAGATAGATGAACAGACGGATGGATGGACAGACAAAAGAATAAATAGAGGTAGATAGATAGATAGATAGATAGATAGATAGATAGATAGATAGATAGATAGATAGATAGATAGATAGATAGATAGATAGATAGATAGATGAACGGATGGATGGATGGATGGACAGACAAAAAAATAGATAGATAGATAGATAGATAGATAGATAGATAGATAGATAGATAGATAGATAGATAGATAGATAGATAGATAGATAGATAGATAGATAGATAGATAGATAGATGAACGGATGGATGGATGGACAGACAAAAGGATAAATAGAGGGACATATGGATGGATGGATAGACAGACAGAAGGAAAAATGGCGGGACATATAGATATACGGACGGACGGACAGACAGACAGACAGACAGACAGACAGACAGACAGACAGACAGACGGACGGACGGATGGATGGATGGAAGGATGGATGGACTGACAGGATAGATTACCCCAAGGGTTGCCACAAAACACCTCTGAAAACATTCTATTAGTATCATATTTTATTCAATTATTTTAGCTAAATGATTGTCTAACCCTAAAAATAAATCTGAAAATGAAAATTCCTTCCCCATGTTATCATCCTTGGCTTGTTTCAAAACCTGTTTGAGTTTCCGTGTTTTGTTGAACAGAAGAGGAAACACACTGAGGAACGTTTTGGGTGTACAGTCCCTTTGACGTCCTTGTGAACTAGAAATTACTGCAGACGTTTATTTCAGTAACGTCGCATTTCTGACTGAAACTGAATATTGAGTAGGGGGCGGTGGTTTATTTTTGAGCTCCTCCTCTCGTCTTTCATGCAAATTAAGCAACTTAACGGTTGGAGAGGCGTGGATTAAAGCTATAAATATGATTAGCTTTTATCCACAGCCTGGTCAAACTCTGAGCATGTGCGACTATAGTTCAGTCACTTTGATGACGAAAGCGTGAATGCTTGTGACGCAATCATCAATATCCATCAACAGACTGCATCACCAGGGGCCTCATGTACAAAGACTTGCATTGAATTCATGCTAAAACATTGGGTACACACAAAGCTGTAAATGTGCATACGCGGTAAAAAATTCAGATGTATGAAACACTGCGTACGCTGAATCCCACACATATTCTGTTTGTACATCTGAATTAACGTAAACGAGCGCAAAACCCCTCCCTGCTTCCTCTACCTAATAAATAGGGTAATCAGTGGTGTAGTCCTAAAAAAAAGGTGGTGTACTATTACACCGACCCAAATTTTAAATGAAAGTAGGCAAAGAAACGACGAAAGTCAATGTTTCTCTGATTCATTAGCTTTATAGTTGCAACCCAGGCTCATTCTGAGAACGTAGTCCCGGGGACGTTTCTGGAGACCGCGAAATACGTCCCGGGAGGTACGTATTTGTGCAGTTTTTGTTTTCGCGAGTCCGCGAGAGGCCGCTGTGCGCGTTTTTTCCCGCGCCGTTCTCGCGTAAACCCGCTAGAGGCCGCTGTCGAACGACCTTCCGCCTGTCTGCCTGGATGACAGAATGATTGAGCGTGCGACCGGCCAATCGGCTGACCCACCCTCCTCCGTCCCTAAACCCAACCAACGACGATTCACAAAAGCCGTCCAGAAAAAGAAAAGCCCTCGTCTGATTTTTACCACGTTTTCGGATTTTGACCACATTCTCACCCTGTGACGAACTTGTTCGCTTCATTTTTTGGATTTTGTTTTTGTTTTCTTACCTGATTTCTTGAACCGCTCTTCCCCGGACTCGAACCCGGTCGTCGTCGTCGTGGTCAGCCCCTCTCTGCGCCTCGAGTCCGCCGGAGTACACGAAGAGCTAACTGGACAAACTGGTTGCAGCGGGAAAGCCCTCCACACGGAGGCGAGCGGCCGGCTGGCCGGCCGGCAAGCGCCGAAGGGAACGGCGTCACACTGCCCCGCAGCGTTCGCTTAAAAAAATGAAATGCAGCCGTACGTACCCCCGGCTACGTATTTCGCGGTCTCCCCGGGACTACGTTCTCAGAATGAGCCTGAGTTGCAACACACACACACACACATATATATATATATATATATATATATATATATATATATATATATATACATGGAAAGACAGCTTTTTAACTTACTTTCTTTACTGGCTAATTACATTAAATAGGTTCCTTTAAACATCTTGTTTTAAACTTGCTTGTTTTAAACCAAACTATTAGGAGTCTGTCTTCTGTTGTCGCTATTTTATACTAGTAGTTACCCTTTTAAATTGCATATCGTTACGCGATTTATGAGTAGTCTTTGCCTCATCATGTTTAGTGTTATACATAGTGTCGGTCCCTGTATCGGTAGGCATGATTAAGACAAATGTGAACTGTTTTACAGAGGTGATTTTAGGATTTTTATTTTAGGGCAGATCAGGAACAGTTCCATTTGGGGTAAACAAAGAAAAATGTACACATATACATTAAGTAAGTATTTAAAATAATACACTAAAATTAGGGAAGTTTTATCAGAAAAATAAGTGAGTAAACCGAGGGTATATACAATTATTGATCCTCAGAAGTGGTAATACCCAAACAGCTCGTGGAAAAAAGTAAGCATACTGAGTATAAGTGCGTATAGCAAGGACTACACCACTGATGGTAATGACTCCACATTTGCAAAACCAAACAAAAAAGCAATGGCAAAAGCAAGCAAAAAGAGAAACGTCACAGAATGTGAATTGGAGGTAGACCGCAGAAAAACTGTGTTATTTGCAAGTTTGTCCTCCGGAATTAATAACAAAAGAAAAAAAATAGAGTGTGAGAGTTTAACTGACGCGGTTAACGCAGTGGGGTCTGAACATCACACTGTGAAGGAATTAAAAAAGAAACGATCTGATGTAAAGGTGTAAAATTTTGTAGTGTCTATTTAGGCTAAGTGCAAAAAGCACACCTCGTTGAAATGAGCTAGCTGAGTGATTCCCGCCCATCACTGTTTAATTAACAGAGACAACAGAACTAAAGAGAGCTGTGAACATCAGCGTGAGTGGCGTAGCTTGTAAAGCGCATGGTTCGAATCCAGCGTCTGATGAACTCATTCTTCGTTTTTCCCCCACTACATATCAGATTTTGCCTACTCTTCATCACGAGGAAGACAGGTAGGAATCATTAATAAGTGTGTGTATTATGTTAAGCGCATTTAAGCGTCACATATTATTTGCACATTTATTGAATGGAAATGTTTCCGATTCAAGTATGCAAATGCGTCTTCAGATGGCGCCTTTATAGCAATGTGCAGTCGATCGCTCCGTTTACATTGGGAAAACCGGCGATCTCTGCAAATTGCGCTTTAATGTTAGGCTGGTCAACTGCATGGTATGGAAACCTTATATACCTGCTAGACATGCGGATGATCCCGTCACATACAGCTGCTATTGCACGGCTCAAAGATACTTTATAGTGTGCAATTTAACACTATTGCCTCTAGGGGTCACCAATGGAAATAAAACAAACACCCACAAGAAATGCACATACACCAGACATGAAGTTGGCGTGGACCAACGTACGTTCTCACGTTAAATGATCGTTGGTAAATTCAAACGTGAGCGTGAAATCTGGCGTACGCAAAGTTTTTGTGCGTACGCAGCGTTGATACATGAGCCCCCTGACCTCCCGTCCAATCACACGCTCTCGTGCTTTTGTCATCAAAGGAGACACCCCTCGCTGCAGCCTGTAATGCGGTACGAAACTTGTCAGCATCACGCATGTGTTAAGCTGCGGTCACACTAGAGTTTGAGCTTGCGAAATTCTGTCGTACGGTGCTGCGAAAAGGGGTGGGATTAAACAAGATGATTAGACATTAATAAAGCGAGTGATTGCTCTATGTTTTAAATGTCTGTCCAGAGAGGTCGTGTTTTGATCCTCGATTGGTCTCATGCAGTCAAGTGATGCGATTTCGCAGGTCAGAGTTCACCAAGCTTGAACTTTGCACTGCAGCGACCTGCGAAACTTGACGCATAACCTTGCGTCTATGGGAGGAAAACTCCAGTGTGACCACAGCTTTAGCATGCATATGCGTAATGACTGTCCTGTAGTATTTGGAATTCATGAATGAATGGGTGTGAACAATTACGTCCATTACGTTGATGTGCATGTGCGAACGGTTGTCGCTAGAGTTATTTGTATCATTTATTACATTTCACTACGTAATGCACATCATCTACTTGTATTTTTTACGGTGGTTGGCATCCAGCATTTTGGTGCATTAGTGCCACCTTCAGCTCCGGAGTGTGATACAGAGAATAGTTTTAGAGATTAAAGTAATGGACACTACTCAAGTATGTACTATATTTGAATTTACTACACGATTGTGAGAAAAGTTTACACTACCTGGCAAAAGTATTGTGGTGGATCTCAGTTGTAAGAGCTACAAATATTAACTTGACAAGTTGATCATGTGTAAAAGTGTCAGAAGGTGGATTTCTCTGCTGAATCATCTGTTGATCTGCATCAATCATCACAGATACTGCAGAAGACCTACTGGAACCAGCATGGACCAAGATTCTCATAGAAATCTGTCAAGTTTGGTGAAGGAGAAATCATGGTTTGGGGTTACATTCACTATTGGGGCGTGCGAGAGATCTGCAGAGTGGATGATCAACATCAACAGCCTGAGGTATCAAGACATTTGTGCTGCCCATTACATTATAAACCACAGGAGAGGGACAATTCTCCAGCAGGAGAGCGCTCCACCTCATACTTCAGCCTCCACATCAAAGCTCCTGAAAGCAAAGAAGGTCAAGGTGCTCCAGGATTGGCCAGCCCAGTCATCAGACATGAACATTATTGAGCATGTCTGGGGTACAATGAAGGAGGAGGCGTTGAACACAAAGAGTCTTGATGAACTCTGGGAGTCCTGCAAGAAGGCTTTTTTCGCCATTCCAGATGACTTTATTAATCAGTGATTTGAGTCATTCAGAGATGTATGGATGCAGTCCTCCAAGCTCATGATGGAGTCAGACACAATATTCATTCTGTTTCCACTGCAGCATGAGCACATATTCTATACTGGACATTATTGAAGGTTCAGTGAGCAGACTTTAGTCTAAGCAGAGTCAGACCTTACTGTCCTAATCAAATCAGTCAACATCAAGACATGATCAGATTTTATTGTGCTCAAATAAGCCTCATCTAGAGGCCTTTACCTTTCATATGAGCCACTTCTGACACCAAATGATCAACTAGAAGTCCAGTTATTATTTGCTGTTCCTAAATCTTGGATAGGCCACAAGACTACTGTCAGCTAGTGTAAATAGTATGTAAGTATGCGATTTCGGATGCAGCCGAGTCAAGTTGCACATGCGCACTTCAATGTGCATGACATAGTGTACACATGACATGGCTGCGCTACAGGCTGCAGCCAGGACTACTTGCATCAAAGCGACAGGACTATAATGTGACTACATTCGCACATGCGCCGTGAACTGTTTAACCAGGTGTCTAAAATAAAAAAAAAGAGAGAAATAAAAAGAAGATACCATAAGACTTCCATAGTACAGAAATTACTATTACTATGTACTAAATTGCTAATTATTTATAATTATTATTATAATTAATATCTTCTATTGTGTTCAACAGAAGAAAGAAAGTCAAGCTCACTTGAGGGTGAGTAAATGGTGAGTAAATAGTGAGTAAATTTAAATTTTTTGGATGAACTCTATCTTTAAAATGTCTCTAAAATAGAGTATTTTAATCAAAACGAGGTGAATGATTGTCAACAAGGTCCGCTTGTTGAGAATAAAAAACACTGTGCCTGTGTTCAGTCATTGTGCACGTGAAAAGGAGTTTTGATCCATGCCTTTACATTTCCCAACGCACTTCTGATGAAGTAATGTGCAAAACAGGCCTGCAGCTGGAGGTGTGTCCAGACATGACTTGTTGAGTGTTTCACAGAAGAGCACGCTGGAGTTTTCCAGTATGAAAAGCGGGGAGGAGAGTCAGATCGCAGCCAATAATAATGCTGAAGTGCCTTTAATATTCTGTTTACATATCAGTGGTGCGGGAGCGCGCAGCTGTGACGGGTGCACGCGCGTATAACTTCCCCTCAGCGCCTAACAGGCGCTTTAAAATAAAGTTCTGCATGTAAACAATAGCACGGATTAGTTGTAAATAGGTGCATAGGCTGCAGGAGCTGGTTTGTTGATGGCTGGAGTGTGCGGGAAGAGCGCGGTGTCGTTCTCCGTGCTGAAGCGGTCTCTGTGGCTGCGCTCCCCGCGGTCGGTGCTCTGTCCCGGGCGTAGCGGCGCGCTGGAGGCCCGGTTGGCGGCTCGGGCGCCACACCCGCTCCGGGCTCTCAGACACCCGGCTAATGTGTGTTTCTCCTGCCAGGACTCCATGAGCGACACCCTGAGAACCTGCTACGACTATCTGAACCAGACGAGCCGGAGTTTCGCAGCGGTGATCCAGGCCCTGGATGGGGAGCTGCGGTAAGAGCTGCGCTGTGCAGCCGGGAGAGGCGCGCCTGAGCCCGGGCAACAGCTGCGCGTTTTCCGCCGATAAACATGTGCTTTACTGAGTGCAGGAATACATGCATGACCTTGAGGAACACATGCATTTGCTTTTTAAGAAGTTCAGAGATTCTTTAAAGCTGTGCAAATTTCCTATTGAGGTAAAGTTGGTTTTATATTTGCACATTTGTTCAGTGACAACTTGTTCTCTAGATTGTTTACCACGCTACTTTTAATATTCGGTCTGAAATCGCATGCATGACTTGAAAACAACATTAGCACTATTTAATTGACTGTGAACAATGTTGTACTTTGATAGTCATTGGTTGCTATTATGATTTCACTATATATAATTTGCAAAGAATACTTTTGTGAAGTTATATTAAGGAGAAAGGCAGATTGTGTGAATATAAAACCAAATTTACCTCAATAATGCAGGAATACATGTATTACATGCCCTTGATTAACACATGCTTTTGGTTTTTAAGAAGTTCAGCAAGTCTTTAAAGTTGTGCAAAGTCCTAAAGTTGTAAAGTCCTTTGCAACTTGCCTAATCTGTGATTCATGCTTGAGGGAAAGCTGGTTTATATTCCCACATTCAGACTTTCTCCTTAATATAATTTCAGCAGCCCAAAGTGGACCTTGCATATTCTAAACAGTGAAATCATATTAGCAACCAATGACTATCAAAGTACAACATTGTTCACAGTCGATTAAATAGTGCTAATGTTGTTTTCAAGTCATACTTGCATACGTATTCAGACCCAATATTCAAAGTAGCATGGAAAAATATATAGAGACCAAGCTGCAAGTTGTTACTGAATGAATATGCGAATACAAAACCAACTTTACATCAATTAGTGCATGTATGTGTTCTAAATCTACCATTTTATTAATGTCATACGCTTTAAAAAGCACATAACACATACTTTAACATTACTTTCCTTTAACTAAGGAACATATTTAGCTACTTTTTAGGTGACGACAGATTACTTTTTTCCCAACATTGACTAATATACTTAATATTTTACCAGCTTCATAGCTTGAGACGTGTTATATAGTTATTTATTTTTATTTTCCATAGTTTATATTAGGCATAGTTTGTAAAAAGCATGTTTTGTAATATTATGCATGCAGTTTAATCTATAATCTTTATCAGTATCCTAATAATTATATTGCTGTTAATAATAATTATGATGATCTGAATGCAGGAATACATGCATGACCTTGAGGAACATGAGTTTTTGCTTTTTAATAAGTTCAGTAAGTCTTTAAAGTTGTGCACATTCTTATTGATGTAAAGTTGGTTTTATATTCGCACATTCGTCTAGTGACCACTTGTGACATGCTTTACTATTGTTTACTACGCTACTTTTAATATTCGATCTGAAATCTCATGCAAGTATGATTTAAAAGCAGCTATTTGATTGACTGTGAACAATGTTGTACTTTGATAGTCATTGGCTGCTAATAGGATTTAGAATTTCCAAAGAATAATTTTATGAAATTATACTATTAAGGAAAAGTCTGTAAGTGCTTTACTGAATGCAGGAACACATGCATGCCCTTTAGAAACACACACTCTTGCTTTTAAGAAGTTCAGAAAGTCTTTAAAGTTGTGCACATTTCTTTGCAGCTTGCCTAATCGGTGATGCATGTATTTGTGGAGAATAAAGTAACATGTTACAATTTTGAGCCTATTTTACGCTTTAAAAATAGCAAAACACATACTTTAACATTACTTTCCTTAAACTAAGGAGCATTTTAACTACTTTATAAGTGACTTTAGATTGTAATATAGACCTATTACTTTTTTTTTCCAACACTGAAACTAAAAGACTTACTATTTTACCAACTTCATAGCTTGAGACGTGTTATATACTTATTTATTTTTGGAAAACCTCTACATTTCCATAGTTTATAATAAGCATAGTTTATAAAACAGCATTATTGCTTAAAATTTGCAACATAAGACAGACAATGCGGACCAGGTAAATTGAAAAGAGAAATGATTTGTTAACAAAAGCACTTAATACTTAAAGCAATCAAAGTCTGTATAAATGATTAGCAGTGAAAAGCACCCA
>NC_079454.1:53675072-53690072 GCF_903798145.1 Danio aesculapii | reverse complement strand
CACCATGTAGCACATGCATATAGGGGTGTGACGATAACCGCATCACTGCCTTACCGCCATAATGAGATGTCAACCGCGGTGATGTGGCTATTACAGTCATCAACGCCCATTTTAGTTTAGTATTTATTTTTGCTTGTGAATCTTTCAGGATTGTATAGAAAAACAGAATAAACTAAATAAAAGGAATAAAAGGCCTGCCCTGAGTATTTTCCACTTAAATTACAAATTTAGATTACAAAACGAAAACACTGAATCCTTTTTAATAACCAGCATATATAGGCTGTTTTTATTTTAAGCTTATTTTAATAAAGCAGACCTACTAACTCAAATCAATCGCTCCACAGAAAATAAGCATTTTAACGCACCGCTGTAATTTCTATATCCCAATCCCTTTATCAACATTTTTAATACAAGTCATTATTTTAAAGATTATGACTTGAGAATATGATTTTACCTCAGCGCTGCACTTTTCTCCTTCTCTCTCGCGCTGAGTTCAGGTGACGGAGTGTTGTGAAGTAGTTAAACTCTCCTCAGTTTAATTTACAGTGTCAAACTGGCACAGGAATATCAGTATATTAATATAGGCTTTGCTAAAAAGCTGGTTAAATGTAGGTATTTTTTTACAGAAGCTATTAACAGAAGCGCAAGCTGCGACCGGTGATGAGTCAACAATCGCATATATTTTGACTTATTTAAAGTAGGCTATAGGCTTTAGCATATAATAATTGTGTGTAAAGACATTTATAAAAAAATGTAGCTAATGTATCACAGGGGTTTGTGTAGCAATTACATTGGAGCATTAATTAAATCCTTTTTTCCCGTGGAGCGAAACAAACACTGCACAGTTGTGTAGCGGATGGAGACGCACAAAAATATACAATTCAGATATTTTTGTCGCAACAAAAATATTCTTTGAACGAATTTTGCTTTGTACAATTTGTATCTTAGTTTTTGTTGGTCAGTTATTTACAAAATAAACAAGAATAACTAATAAACTTTGAGGTGGAGCGATGTGCCTCAGGGTCCGCTATATGCCGCGGCCAAAACACAAACCCATATACAACTGTAATATAAATAAAACAAAAGGGAAATATTCAGTTTCGGATATTGAGTCTTTGTTAACTGTATGATCAAAATTAAAAGAGCAGCCTATAATATCACTCTTTATGACAAACATCCATTGATCGGTCAGTTTCGCTTTAGTTTAATCAAAGTGGTCTGCATAGACAATGATTGAACTTATCCACCTGCGACCCACCCATAATTAAACATCATGTAGGCGAGCTGGCTTTTTGATTACCTGAACCGTGTATTAACGGCTGCACCAGCATAACCATCTGCGTATTAATAGCAGCACCAGCAGATATAAGAGTTTATTAAAAAGCCTATATTAATATACTGATATTCCTGTGCCAGTTTGATAGTTTAACTATTTCACAACACTCCATCACCTGAACTCAGCGCGAGGGCGAAGGAGAAAAGTGCAGCGCTGAGGTAAAATCATATTCTCAATCTCAAGTCATAATCTTTAAAATAATGACCTGCATTCAAAATGTTGATAAAGAGATTGGGATATAGAAATTACAGCAGTGCGTTAAAAATGCTTATTTTCTGTTGAGCAATTTCATATATATATATATATATATATATATATATATATATATATATATATATATATATATATATATATATATTGTATTTTTAGTATATATAAAATATTATATATAATAAAATAAAATATATAATATATAAATAAAATATATAAAATATAATAAAAAAAAAATATATATATTTTAGTTAGGCATCTAAATTAACGAATAAAATATTCATACAATAACAACACTGAGACTAAGGGCTCTTGCTTTTGCACTTCTTTATTTCGGACACCACGAGATCAACTTCTCTCGCATGGTGCAGGACAAAACTGCAAATTCAGCGGGACTGCCACAAGAGGGCGTATTCCGACTGTCATGTCCGAATGTCATGTGCAGTGGAGGCGGCTTCACGCAGACCGGTTGTTGCTAGCTCAGATAAGTTTGTGGCCTGAAGTTAATGAGAATTATTTCTATTAATTATTAAATTTCACATTTATTGTATTTTTGTTTAACCCCTACTCCAACCCTAAACCCAACCGTCACAGTACTGTAAAAATATAAATTATTGTTATATAGTGTCATAAAAAATGATGCTTTATTAATGTACATATCGCACTTCCGGCCGGCCGCATATCCGATCTAGACTTTACCACACAGACCGCAGGTTGAGCGTCCCCTGCTGGCCTCACTAACACCACTTCGGGCAGCAACCTAGCTTTCCCATGTGGTCTCCCATCCAGGTACTGACCAGGCGCAGCCCTGCTTAGCTTCAGTGGGTGACCATGTGAGAGTTGCCATGTGAGAGTTGCGGAGATCTAGCTGCCGGCTAGTAGTCCCCTCAGCTGTCAGAACACAGTAAACACAGTTAGTGTATTTCAGCACACACACAATATAATCTGCTGTTTTACTCCACTGAACTTCATGTAAAAGACAGAAACTCTTTTGCACAGGCCTAAAATAACTAAAGGGTTAATGCTGACAACTGATGATCAGCAACTAAAATGACACGTTTTACAGAAGATATTAGAGGAAATAGGGTGGAAATCATTATTGGGGAAATATTTAAATCAAGAAAGTTCACATGAGGGCGAATAACTTCAACTTCAAGTGTAATTTGTCACACTTTAACCTCCCAGGGCTGGAGTGTACACATACGTGGACAGCACATTTTAGCTCTGAAGTGGCCATTTAAAATACTTTTGTTACAGACACACAGTGTCATCCTGAAACTGTTTTGCAGCATATGTAATGACCCAAACACTATTTTCAGCTGTCCAAAATCGGGAAAAAAATGTTGTTTTACTCTCTGATAGTCAAAGCAAGTAAAAAATTTCATATATGCATTAAAAACAGTCAGGAAAAAGTGTTTTATGTAAATTCAGACCACGAGTGCACATATATGGACATCATTTTTCTCTAAAAGTACATCATATCAGAAGATGATACTTAGATTTTTATTCTAATTAGGTTCTAATAAGCCCAAATAGCAAAGAGAATAAAAAATGCTTGTAAAAAAACACCTTGGGCCTTAAGAGGATAAAAGTTGGAAAATGCACCAGGAAATTGCTTAAAAAGTGTTTAAAGTCTGCATGAACCTGAAGCTGCGACCGTTTTTTGTATTGTGAAGCAGTTCCTAGAGAAATGGAATATTAAAGAGCCCATATTATACATAAAATAGGGTCATATTTAGGCTTCAGCGTGAGACAGAGTGAAATGCCCAGCTGCTAATCAACAATATAAAAGTAGTCACAGTGCACACACGCTTCATAGTGGAATATTAAAGAGCCCATATTATACATGAAATAGGGTCATATTTAGGTTGTAAGGGTCTCCAACAACAGTCTAATATGCATGCAAGGTCAAACAACACTTTGATGGTCTTATAATCTGCATTTATTTTTACCTAATTATCCCAGCGACTCCCATATGATTCGTTCAGCGATTCATTTGTTCCCAAACCCCTCCTCAGCGCGAAGCTAATCTGCTCTGATTGGACCGATGACAGCCTGCTGCGATTGGTCTACGACACTGACAGGCTTCAGCGCGAGACAGAGTGAAATGGCCATGGAGATGGCCAGCTGCTAATCAACAATATAAAAGTAGTCACAGTGCATACACGCTTCATAGTGGATTTTGGCTGCCAGTGGTTGAATGTAAATACAGACGATGTACTAGAAAATACAGACGACTAACTATTTTATTGAGCAAAAAGTCCAAGAACTGGCGAGGAGATCTCCTAGCCCATCACAGTCTACTTGCTCTTTTCACACACACACACAGGGCCGGCGCGTCCATAGAGGCGTCGGCGACACCTCCCTCACCACCCGCGTCCTCAGTTATATCCGCAAATATGATGATCATTTGCCTAGAGCGGCAGTTCAACTTGCTCCGGTGCTACACACACACACATTACACTCCTCCCCAGAGAACACAACACACACGCCTAGAGCACCAGTTCAGCTTGCTGGGTGCAATTTAGACACCTCACCTCGAACCTGAGCTGAAATATTTTGAAACTTGGCCGTTGCATCTGTGTAGGAATAGCTGACGATCCATAAACAAAGCGGCACGCGTCGCGTTTTCAACGTGGCTTTACACGCGATATGAGAATATAAAGAGTTAACCTGATACAGCACACGCGGTTACAAGTAAAAAAACACAACTAAATACATAATTTGCAAGCTAGAGTAAACAAGGCAACAGTTTTAATCGCACGTACTTATACTGGTGAAATGGGGGAAGAAACTGATCCATGATGCACTGATCCATGTTCTGACAGTCTTTACTGATCCTTCCTTTAACAAACTGAAGAAGTCTTCTTTGAAAGCATATAGTTTCCAGAAGCACTAGATCTGCTCAAGGCTGGGCTATATTGCTGAGGTTTCATCTTTGATTAGACTGTCAAAAATATCCATCTGCACAGCGTAACTTCATTCGACCGGTGTCTGTGTGTGTCTCTGTGTGTGTTTGTGGGGCTTTTTTTCTGTTAGTGGGCGGGGCCGCAGGTTTCAAATCTCCCGGGTTTGTGCGCCCAACTACTTGTGTTTCGTAGCCGCATCATCACGAAACACCTAATGACTCGTTATCAAGACGACTCGTTTGAAGCACTATGAGTCGACTCTTTTATAGATGAATCAATAGTTTCAAACACTGTACACTTACAGATTTAAGCCTTAGCTGGAGATTTCACTTCACTTAGAGCTGTGTGACACACTACATGGAAGGGCATTTTCAAAAACTCATAATATGGGCTCTTTAAATGAGAACACAGTGGGTGTGGCTTGTTTTTTCTACTGCGAGCTGATTGGATGTAGTAAAGTAGGCGTGCCATTCAGAAAGATGGGGTTATTGCAGCCTAACAGACTCCTCATGCTGACCGTTTCTGTTTGTTGTCATAGTGCTGACACGCCCAATACCTCAGACCGACATAATCTGAGTATTTATTTGAAAACAATCAGGAATTGCATTTCCAGATTTCAGTTAAAGATTAGAAGCCCAAACTATTGTTTTTTTCTTAATGACATGCACAGATGAATAGACCCTTTTCACAATGACGTCACTTCACCTCCCCCTATCGTTCCGGTTTACCTTTATGAATGGGAGACTTCTCAGGAAAATTTACAAATGAAAATATTAACATTGCACGATCTGATTTAAGACTATTATTGGTATTGGGCATGTGTCCTAATGCTTCTCTTTCAATACTAAACTGCTTTCTGAGTTTGAAAATGATTAAGTTATTAAGAATAGGAATAGCTATTGTTTATAAAAGAAAGCAACCTTTTCACTTATTAATGAAGTTTATTTCCTCATTAAAGGATTTATTTTTACTTTAATGCGACTCTGAATATAAATCTATATTATCTTTTATATGTAAATGTTCCAGCATGAGTACAATTCTTTATTAAATCTTCTTATATTACCTGCTATATCTATAAGTGAAATCAGTTTCATAATTTTTACTGATCTATTAATGTTTTGTTCAGTTTATTTATTTGAATTAATTAATTATGTCCTACCGCCACCTTTTGGGTGGATTTCATTTGATATCTGTACTACCTTTCAATTACTAATGTTAGAAATAATGTCATAATCTAATAATACTGAGTTAAAATGCAGTCATATTGGTGTTATTTTACAATTGTAAATTTGTATAATAATTTTGTTTGATTAGTTAGTCACATACAACACTGTTATTCTGTTTCATTTAATTTGAATATTAAATAGACTTAAATGTTTAATGTTCATGAATAAAATGCCTATATAGAAAGAAATGTCACAGAACTGAGAATGTGAATATTATTGAATGTGTTTGTGAGTCAGCTGTCCACTGTAAACAAAACAACCACAGTTTTATTTTTTATTCTTCAGGACACAAAAAAAAAAAAAAAATAATTCTGACTTTAAAGGGCCCCTATGGTTAAAAAAAATCTACTTTTCAAGCTGTTTGGACAGACATGTGTGTACGTATAGTGTATAGACCGTCATATTGGGGTGATGTAAACACACCCAGTCCTTTTTTTTTCAATTTAACAACATAAAAACAGTGGACCAATTGGAGCGGTTTTCAGATCGACTGCAACTTGACGTAGGAGTGTGGTCGCCCCGCCCACCAATATTGATTGACAGGCGCGCATTACCATATCCTCAGTTTGTTGTTTCACATCCGCCATATTCAGCCTGTGAGTCGAAGCGATGTCACTAAAGGAACACCCTTGCTCTATGTTTAGATGTAAGGCTCATTGGGCTCAACACAAGATCAACATTCACCACATGATCGCTCTCATTGGAATTATTGTTTGTAACTTTAGGTGGGTTTGCGAACATGTGTACTTTTTATTGCGTTTACCTTAAACTTCAGCCGTTTGCATTTCTCGCGATCCCAGAAGCTCCCTGTGATCTTAACTGGGTGCAGCTGGAAAGTGCGAGTGAGTTGCCTCACGTGTGCGTCCCTCCATTGGAAATAAAATAACGAACTTGCCTGCAGGTCGCACACCAGAAACGCCGTTCAGCGCCGCTCAGCGCCATGCATTTCAGAATTCTAAACATAGGTTTCTATCAGGGTACACACAACGGCGCTTCAAATCGGCGGCTGTCCGCGGCGCCCAGCCAAGATTCGGGACACTTCATATTTCTGCCGCGCCACAGAGCTCCATCTGAACAGGTTCATTTTTAACAACATCTGAATGTGCGCATCTTGAGTGTGCCGTGTCGTGGCTCCGGTGCCTCAGTCAAAGTTAATTCAGTGTGCGTGGTTATTAGTCTCGGTGTACAAGCTCGGCACTTTTAACTAGCACACAGTTGGCTGTAAAACTGTACAAAGACACAAATGATTTTGTAGTCTCTGCTTGGTCTGTGTAAACACAGAGTGGGGGAGGTCTTGGCTCCGCCCCCTTGTTAAGTTGGGCGGGAAGTCGAAACTAATTTACATGTGAAGCAACACACCCATAAAACAGCGAGCTGTGTACACACCCCCAAAACAACACTTTATAACACATTATAATAAAACAATCTGAGCTGTGTTTTGAACTGAACCTAAACTGGCACAGAAGAACCATCATATTCATATTAACTCTTAATAAAGGGGTAAACTAGGTGCCCTTTAAAAAATGTTCATCACCCGTGTAAACATCTAAAATCTTTATTTGACACATGCTGACAAGTACATACCAACTTCATCTGCAAGCAGCAACACAAAGCAATAGACTCTGTCTAAAGTGCCATTTTCTTAGCTCAAGCAGAATGCTCTGGATGATCTGTAAGGTTTTAGATGTCAGACGTCTCACCTTGATTGCAGACAACAGCCTTAATCACAGTCTAACTGTTTCTGTAGTAAATATACAGCTGACTGGGTGAGTTCTGTGTAGGTGGAAGTAACGATACACTGCGTGGAGTGAAACCGGAAACCGTGTGACGTCATGTGAAAAGGGTCTATGGTTCAGCACAGAACTAGCAATGTGAGCTAACAAAATGAATGTGGTTAATTTTGATGTCATGTGGACTTTCAGTGTGGCTTTGGAGAAGGTGTAATGCTATTCCTGTTATCAGTAGTGTTCGACGTGTCTGCATGTGTCTCTGCAGTACTGTCATTATGTGGCGGGGCTGGTGGGCATCGGGCTCTCGCGGCTGTTCTCCGCATCCCAGCTGGAGGAGCCGGAGGTGGGCCGGGACACGGAGCTGGCCAACTCTATGGGTCTGTTCCTGCAGAAGACCAACATCATCAGAGACTATCTGGAGGACCAGCAGCAGGGGAGAGCGTTCTGGCCAGAGGAGGTACACACACACGCACACACACGCACACACACACACACACACACACACATTAACATACTCACATGCACTAATGCACGCGTACATGCATATATACATACACGCACAATCTTAAACACACATGCTCACACGCATACACACACACACAGCTATTCGCAAACACCGTAACACACAAAGCTACGCACTCACACATGCACATGCACACAGCTACCCTCTCACACTCCCTATCACACACACAAATGCCTATGCACACATGCACACAGCTACCCTCTCACACTCCCTATCACATGCTCTCAGACATATGCACACACACACACTCACTGGAAACACACACATTACATTTCTGTAATTACTCACCTTTGTTTCATCTGTGTGTGTTTCTGTATGTATGTGTGTGTATGTGCATGTGTATATATATCTATGCGTGTGTGTCAGGCGTGGAGTCAGTTTGCGTCAGGTCTGGAGGATCTGGCTCAGCCTCAGCACCTCAGCTCTGCTCTCTCCTGTCTGAATCTGCTGGTCACTGATGCGCTCAGACACGTGCCGGACGTCATGCTGTATCTGTCCCGACTGCGCAACCAGAGCGTCTTCAACTTCTGCGCTATCCCACAGGTTACACACACACACACACACACACACACATTAATAAACACTAGATAAACACAATAAAAATATATAGCTGCAAGCAGCAGTCATCGGGGCCAGGCAGCCCAGCAGCTACATCATAAACAAGCACGGCAACACGCTACAGAGCAACTGGAAATCCGATAACTTTTTGGCAGGATGGTCCGAGCCAAATTTGGTGGAAATTGGACTGATGGTCTATGGAGAGTTACAACAGGTGTTCAAACTAATTCAAGATGGTTGAAAGGAAGTCGTGTAAATTAGGGAATAAATTATATTAATGTGCTCTGTATGATCCAAGGAATCTGCAAGACCAGTCTCAAGACAATAGACAAAGCTATTCAGAAGTCATTTGATTAAATTTTGTATGATTTCCATTGATAGAATTTAATTGCAAGTCAGTTTTACTCAGAAAGTGGCGTAGACTGATGTAGTTTGGTCAATGTCAGGTCTAGATCACACACATTAAGATTGGTTTCAATACTTCGAGATGTGAAGATTGGATCAGCGGTTTAGGAGGAGTTAAATAAAGAATGGTTTGAACAAAATCAAAATGGCGGACAGGAAGTTTGGCAGATTATGGCATAATTGGTGTTTGTGTTGTCAGCATGATCCAAGGATTAATTTGAGAGCAATTTCATCAAAATAAGCACATGCTGGCAAAGGTTATTACCAAATTTGTACGTTTCATTAATAATGGCTAATGAATGTCTAATAACTAGGGCCAGACGGAATCTGCGGACGTTTTTTGTTATTTCTGCAGAGAATTTTGGTGAAAATCTGTGGATTTCTGTGGAATTATTTTAGCAGTAACTAAATAAGCTTAACTAAAACCTTAATATGTGAAATAAAAAACCATATCTTTAACTTTTATTTAATGTTTAAAATGCAAATCCAATTAGATTCACTTTATTTGGTAAATAAAGCAAGTCTCTCATATAATATATCTACTAAAAGACAGAAAATATTACTGTACATACTGTATTGTACATAAATCAGATGAACATTCTCATATTAGTCAATAATATTACTGAAATTAATTTAAAAACTGAATAAATATAGATTTACACACATTTACTCAAGTAAATAAACAGAATTAATGATAGGCTAAAAGTCTGGGGAAATCTGCACACGCAGATTCCGTGTGGGCCTACTTATAACTCTTGACCCATAGGTGGCGTTGTCACCGAATTTTTATGGTGTGGTCAGTGTGAGGCGACAATGACAGACCTAAAATTTGGTGTCATTGACTATCGCAGAGATACAGCCTCAGATGTAGTTTGGCATCACATCACCACATTTGTCAGTGCAGTAAACTAAAACCGCTACACCTATCGACACAAGTTTAATAACTTTTTGTCAACCGGGTCTGAAGATGAGTCAAATTTGGTGCAAAGCAGCCAAATGATGTAGGCGGAGTTCGAAAAAGTAGGTTTTTGACTTGAGGCCAGATGACGGACAGGACGTTTAGTTAATTAAGCCATAATTGGTATTGATATTCTCAGGACAACCCAAGGAATGCATCAAGACAAGATTCATAACAATAGGCAAAATTAGTCAAAAGTTATTAGCATTTTTAGATATATCGTTATAAAGTTTGACCAAAAGGTGGCGCTGTGACAACTTTTTGAGCACCTTCATGGCATAGTCCCCACATACCGACTTTCATAATAATTCGCCAATGCGTCCATAAAATATAGCAATTTTTGACAATTTAAAATGGCCAAAATAGCTGACCTGGAAAAATCCTTAGACTCTGCATGCTCCGCCGGATGTAAAGAGACCAATTTTATGAAATTTGGATGAAGGGGAGTGAAGTTAAAACCAAAAAAAGACATTTTTTTTGTATCTCCAGACCACTAGGGGGCAGTGCGCCGAACGCTGCAGCTTACTTCAGACCATGGTTGTGATAACACCATAGACTGTAGAAGATATGGACGTAGTATCCGTGATGTCACCCATAGGCTTCTGAAGAGCGCAAATGAAGCTACAAGTAGGCACGGCCAACCGTCGCCATTTTGTTTGCGCGTCATCGCACCCACGGCGGGATACCAAACAAGGGCAAAGAGGCGGAGAGTGAGCGGAGCTACAGACGCCTGCTGGCACTTTGCTTGGACATGCCAGACAGACTTTAAGCTGCAGTCACAAGCAGCGCCGTACGACTACAGAAACTCAAACTCTAATGTGACTGCAGCTTAATACTTTATTTCCTGTGACTCGTTTGTGTTCTGACCACATGTCTGTACACTATATAAATAAAATGTTTAGACTTTTAAAAACACTGTTGTAACACATTGAGCCACTAAACATTGTTCTTGTGACGTTTTTCAACAGGAGGAAAACGCAAATTACTTCCAAACACTTCAGATATAGTCTGTGTAGCCAGCCCCCCAAGGCGAGTCGATGAATTGCAGTTTTAGTTACTTCCGTATTGGCTTCCTGAGGGAGAGCGGGAGGTTGCCCCTTGGATAACACACACCAAGTTTGGTGGGAATACACCAATGCGTTACGGAGATAACACACTTGAATTTAATTTAATTTAATTTAATTTTATTTTATTTTATTTGACAGATTTTAGACAAGCTGTACAAGTATCCCATACAGTTTGAAATAAAAACTGTCGAGGATAGAAACACAATAAAGCCCTGGGCTTGTTTCCATTGCGGTCCTCGCTGTTAAATAAAACAAAGTATGGCTTCAAAATACCGATGATGCATAAAACAGACAGTACATCATACATTTTAAAACAGGAACAAAATAATTCACAAATACATTCCTATATTCATTAATTTTTCTTTTCGGCTTAGTCCCTCTATCAATCAGGGATCGCCACAGCGGAATGAACCGTCAACTTATCCAACATGCGTCCCACGCAGCGAATGGCCTTCCAGCTACAACCCTATTCATAATCAAGTAACATATAAAATAAAAACATCCTCGTCCACCATGCAAACGAATTATCCTCATCAAACAACCATCTTTGATTACTTTTCTGAACCTCCTTAATACTTTTATTTCCTTGATCAATTTTGGTAATTTGTTCCACAGGATTGCACTTGTATATAAAAACATATTTTTCCCCTTAAGTCAATTGGACAAGCTCTACGTTAAATTTGTTCGCAAGTTGTTCGAAAACGGTTCGTCAAATCAACATGAATTCCACAACATTTAGTCAGCATGGTCTGTAGATCATGTGATTTCAATGTTGGTGGAAATTGGTCAAACGGCCTGGGACGAAGTCGTTCAAATAAGTTTTTACGAAAAATTTGAAATGGTGAAACTATTTTCATGAGGGAAAATGACGCCGTTGGGTGCGCTTGAATCAGCATGAGCCAAGGACTCAGAGGAAAAAATTATCTTGTTCAAAAAGTTATAAAGATAAACATAAGTGTATGGGTGTTTCCCAGTGTTCGGTTGCTCCTGGAAGGGCATCCGCTACGTTAAACATATGCTGGATAAGTTGGCGGTTCATTCCGCTGTGGCGACCCCTGATTAATAAAGGGACTAAGCCAAAGAAAAATTAATGAATGAATGAATGAATATATTTTATTAAATCTTAACCAAAATTAATAGACATCGAAAATAAAGAATAAAATAAAACAACAATTGACTAAAACAATATGAACAAAAATGAAAGAATAAATAAAACTAAAAAGTAATAAAAAAAATAATGTAAGTTTAAAATAACACAATGTTTTAAAAGGAATAAATATTGATATTATTTACATGTAAATAATACAGTAATCCTTCAGTGGTGTAATTCTGCTTCAGACTGTCAGTATTGACCTTATTCTGCAATGCTGAAGTGCCCTTATTTTTGTGATTGTTTTAGAAAATCCCCTTTAGTTTAATATGATTCCTGTGATGCTCCAGGGACATATGAGTCTTTGCTGAGGTCCAGCCTCCAGCGCCTAGACTGGAGCTCTAGACAAGACGTTTGGCCATAGGAGACATGATCGTGCCCAACTGAGTCTGGATTCTCTCCAGGTTTTTTAATTCTTTACTTTCGCCAATTGGTGAAGTTTTTTCCACGCCGCTGTCGCCACTGGCTTGCATGGTTCGGGATCTGTAGAGCTGCGCATCAATGGCAGTGTTTCCTCTAGGATTCTTTCCAGCTGTGGCGGCAGGCCTTTTTTACACAGATCTACTAACTAAATGTGGCGTTATTTCAATGACAAATGTCGTGAGCGCAGTATTACGAGTCGAGATCGCATTTATGTAATAGCCTACAGCATGCGAATCTCTTTGCTTGCGCTCCGATTTGCTCTGCTCGTGCACAAAGCTTCTTGCGCGCCTTCAAATAGGCACTGCTCAAGCGCAAAGTGTTGCCAGATTGGGCGGTTTCAGTTTTAAATTTATTTTTGCGGGTAAAAAGTGACATAGGCGGGTAGTGAAAATTTGGGCGGTTTTGCAACGGCGTGCCCGCCAGCCCCGATCTGCCCACATAAACCTGTTTTGATCTCCCAAAAAGATGCCATAGGCCCCCGCTCTTCGCATACATATGCTTAGAACGGTGTAGAAACGCTTGTGATCTCAAACACAACAGTCAGCACCATCTGGCAACACTGAGCGCAGATCTTCTGGTGCGCTCTCAAATAAACACTGCTGAAGTGTGGTTTAGTGCGTTTATGTAACGAAGATGTCTTCATCATTTATTAAATTTGCTAGGAATATTTCTGAATGTCTCCAATAGACCTACAGAGCGGTATTAGTGCGTCCTGAAGTAAAGTGAAACGGCTATACGTTGTGTTTGCTGGCCTCACGCATTACGCACCCCGCCATGGAAGAATGAATGTAGCGGAAACCATGAATGGATTTGCTCTTCAGTATTTGGACTCTCAGTAGTGACTATTAAACCACATTGAATGAAGCTAAACTGAACTGAACTTAAACACTGAACTGACATGGTTTCAATTCACTATGATCTTCTATGTGAAGCTGCTTTGACACTATCTACATTGTAAAAGCGCTATACAAATAAAGGGGAATTGAACTAATAAACGTCAGAAAACGGTCAAACTACTCGCTTTACAAACAAGCATGTTCATAACCGTACATAAAAAGTAGAATAATATAATATAAGCAGCAGATCGAGCTGTTTTTAACGTCTAAAAATCAATGGAAGTGAATGAGGCCGCTTGTACACCAAGAATAAGGTCAGTAGATTAGTTTTCTAGTGTGATGCTGATGGTTGTTGATGTTGATTGTGTGTTCAGGTGATGGCGATCGCGACTCTTTCTGCCTGCTACAACAATCCTCAGGTGTTTCAGGGTGTGGTGAAGATCCGGAAGGGCCAGGCGGTGACGCTCATGATGCAGGCCACAAACATGAGCGCCGTTTACAGCATTATAACACAGTACAGCCATGAGGTAAACGCTCTTGCCATGAAAATAGCCTTTGTTGATGTCATTGCATTAAATGAAACATTAATCATCATCAATACGGACCAACATTCATGAAGCATGTATGTGCAGCTGGCCAATCAGAGCTCACTGTGGCCAATCAACTGCTCCACGAATCAGCTGTGACCAATCAGAGCTCACTTTATCTGCTGAGGCCAATCACATCTCACTGTATCAGCTGGAGCCAATCAGAGCCCACTGTATCAGCTGTGGCCAATCAGAGCTTAGTCTATCAGCTGTGGCCAATCAGAGCTCAACATATCAGCTGTGGCCAATCAGAGCTCAGTCCATCAGCTGTGGCCAATCAGAGCTCAGTCCATCAGCTGTGGCCAATCAGAGCTCAACGTATCATCTGTAGTCAATCAGAGCTCAGTCTATCAGCTGTGGCCAATCAGAGCTCAACATATCAGCCGTGGCCAATAAGAGCTTAATGTATCAGATGTGGCCAATCAGAGCTCAACGTATTAGCTGTGGCCAATCAGAGCTCAGTCTATCAGCTGTGGCCAATCAGAGCTCAACGTATCAGCTGTGGCCAATCAGAGCTCAGTGTATCAGCTGTAGACCAATCAGAGCTCACTTTATATTTGCTAGCTAATTAGAGCACAGTGTATCAGCTGTGGCCAATCAGAGCTCACTTTATCAGCTGTGGCCAATCAGAGCTCAGTGTATCAGATGTGGCCAATCAGAGCTCAGTGTATCCGCTGTAGACCAATCAGAGCTCACTTTTGTATCTGCTAGCTAATTAGAGCACAGTGTATCAGCTGTCGCCAATCAGAGCTCACTTTATCAGCTGTGGCCAATCAGAGCTCACTTTATCTGCTAGCTAATGAGAGCACAGTGTATCAGCTTCAGCCATTCAGAGCTCACTGTATCAGTTGGCCAATCAGAGCTCAGTGTATCAGCAGTCCATCAGCTGTGGCTAGTCAGAGCTTACTGTATTAGCTGTGGCCAATCAGGGCTCACTGTATCAGCTGTGGCCAATCACAGATCAGTGTATCAGCTGTCTAATCAGGGCTCAACTTTTCAGCTGGCCAATCAGAGCTCACTGTATCAGCTGTGGCCAATCACAGCCTAGTGTATCTGCTTAGGCAAATAAAAGCTCGCTGTAT
>NC_079454.1:53660072-53670072 GCF_903798145.1 Danio aesculapii | reverse complement strand
ACGCCCTAACAACCGCCCAATCACCTTAGCAACACTCAAGGGATGATCTGTAAGACCAAAACACCTATAAGGCAAAAACAACGCCATAGCAACTGATTAGCAACACTCTAGCAACCACCCAAATTACCTTAGCATACACACGAAGCACCATAGCCACGCTCCAGGAACTACCATCATAGTATCACTAGCAATCACATGAAAGCTACAACATACCTGTTCTCCAGGAACTCATAATATATTAGCAACCACCCAGATCACCTTAGTAACACCTTAGCAATCACATGATACACGAAAGCAACCACATAAGGGTTCACCAGGAACTATAAAATCATAACAACTGCTTAAGAACACCCTGGTAACCACCTAAATCACCATAGTAACAATAGAAAACACAAGAAATAGCGTATGTGACCGGTCCTCGCTTTACTCTGCGTTGTGTTGTGATTAGGCGAAAGGAACCAGTCATATGGGAATTAACAGGCTTTTATTCTGCATGAATAAAGCAAACAAATGGCAAAGCTGAGTATGTGTCTTCCTTAGGAGCTCACCAACCTCTCCTCAATCGCGTTTGCCGCGAACTGACATAAATAAAGGTGAAGTGTGTTTAACATACACCAAAAAAAAGAAACATTATACATAAATTCAAAAACATAACAGAAGCATAAACACATGTGTAAACACATACCTGCATGAATAAAGCAAACAAATGGCAAAGCTGAGTATGTGTCTTCCTTAGGAGCTCACCAACCTATTAGTTAAAGGGATAATTCTCACTACAAAGCTTGCACATTCATGCTTATAAACTTTACCTACAATACATGCCTCATATACATTCAATCTCTCATACATGTTTAAACATCAATGTAATGCAATTTAGAACAACATTACATGTGTTATTATGATAAACAACACTTATATGCTATATTTTAACCGGAGCTTCAGTAAAACTCACCTCTCCTCAATCGCGTTTGCCGCGAACTGAGTGAGAGCAGGCGGAACCGGAAAACGACACTTAAAGGGGCCACGCGCAATTTTCCAAAATACACCAATACATAGAAAACAAACACAACTATGATTTCATTAACTCTGAAATATAAGATATTTAAAGAACAACTTTGAAAATACACAATTAAATTAAAATAATTGATGAATAACAAGGAGAATTTTTAGTGAAATTAATAAATATAATATAACACCTGTTACATTCACCACCCCTAATTTCATCAAAAATTCTGCACATCTATGAAGAGGAGTTTTCAAGAAATCCCATTACATGAACATCATAATTACAGCACTGAAAGCTATCTGTCCTGACAGATACAGAGGAATTTGAGGGTGATCAGGCCTCAAAACCTCTTAGTAAAGTATGTTGCCAAATACACCATACCACATGTAATCATTTGTGTGAAATCCTCACTCACATAAAGTGTCTTATATGCAATTTAACAGCATCGATCATCTGCCAAAATGACCAAAAAAAAGTAGACTTGTCAAAATATAGCGTCATCAAAACAAACTTAAAACTGACTGAGACTTTTTTAGTAAACTGTTCGACAAGTTTGGCATTTTGAATGGCTTTTGGGCCATGGTCTCTATAAGACGGTTGACTCTCTTTACGACTCTACCAGCTCGTGTTGTAATTTTGCCTTGTTCGTGACCTGACGTCAACACATCTACAATCACTGAATCAACAACGTCTGGTTTGGACATAACAGGATTCACAGCTGGACTGTCACAGTTAGAATCACAAGGACTCGAAGGCTCATCAGAAAGGATTTGGATTTGACTCCCTGAATTGGAATCACCATGGTAAGTGTCACTACTATGAACATCTTGTTGTATTGGTTCGTCAACAGACATTGAATTTGGTGAATGTTCTCTGTTTAATGCCCCTGAATTTGTTTTGTTTCTAGAAGTCTCATCCTCCAGACAATCAGTGGAATTCGACAATAGGCTCTCACACTCTGAGTCATCTGAGCACTCCTCAGTTGCTGATTCATCTGATGTCTCCTCTGGAAGTGTTACAGGTAAGAAACTAATATCCAAGAGCATGTTTCGATGAACCACTTTGGTCAGTCCTTTATCATCCTCCACCTTGTATATGTGTGTTTTAGGGTCACTATCCACGATGGTATATACGGTAGGTTCCCATTTATCTGCTAACTTTCGTTTGCCTCTTTCGCTTTTGTTGGCAATCAGCACTCTGTCTCCACAGTGTAGATGTACCCCTTTCATCCTGCGGTTATACATCTCAGTCTGTTTGTTTTGTTCTTGTGTGGCATGTTTTTGGGCAATTTCAGCTGCTTCTGAAAGGTGAGACATCAATGCAGCAGCATAGTTGCTATAATCAACAGTTACAGGATCATTCAAAACTTGTTTAAACATTACATCCACAGGTAACCGTGGTATGCGCCCAAACATAAGCTGAAAAGGGGCATAACCAGTTGTTTCATGTACTGTTGAATTATAGGCGAAAGTCAGAGTCTGTATCTGTTGTGGCCACTTGTCCTTAGATCTCAAGGGCAATGAACGTATCATGGTCCCTAATGTTCGGTTAAACCGCTCTGTGATGCCATTGCCCATAGGATGATAGGCAGTCGTGCGAGATTTGGAGACACCAGAAAGCGCCAGAAGTTCAGCGATAAGCTCGCTCTCGAAATTTGTGCCTTGATCTGTATGGATTCGCTCAGGGAAACCATAGACACAGAACACATGATCCCATAACTTCCGAGCGACTTGCTTAGCTGTTTGGTTAATGCAAGGAAAAGCATGTGCGAGCTTAGTGAAATGATCTGTCAAGACCAACACATCCACTGAACGTTGCTTATTATCCTCTGCACTCCAAAAGTCAAGACAAACCAACTCCATTGGCGCAGAAGTTTTTATGCTTTCCAGTGGGGCTCGGGCAGCTGGCTCAGGTGTTTTAGCCAGAATACACCTCCTGCAACACTTGACATACTCCTTAATCTCATGGTCCATCTTGGGCCAGAAAAATCGCTGTCGTGCTAAATGAATTGTTCTAGCCTGTCCTTGGTGACCAGCAAGATCATGGAGACCACTCAAAGCTTTTTCCTTCATACATTGAGGGAGAACATACTGGTGGCGTTTCTGTCTGCTTACTGGGTCCTTTGTCACTCTATACAAGATCCCATCCTGGATTTTCAGACGATCCCACTGCTTTATGAGTGTCAGAGCTCTGATATCCAACTGGTCTTTTTCTCGTCGAGAAGGGCGTCTTTTCCGAATTACTAAAGGGAGAACTTTCGAAATAGTACTGTCAAGCTCTTGACTCCTTTGCAACTCATCATGAGAAAATCCAAGTAGAGAGATTTGGTTAGCAGCTGCAACCTGACAGACAGATTGTGCCAACTGGACTGCACGAGTAAATGTAGCAGTTTCCCACTCATCATGGACTTGGCAAAGTGTCTTGATGACTACTGAGTCACATGGTTGCTCATATCTGGATAGACATTCCACACGATCATTACACTTGTGGCACTCAACCTTCAATCGAAACGCATCTTGTATACCATCTTCCTTAACGGCATCAGCTTCAGTCAGGAGATGGTTGTAGCTCTCATTCATGAGTCTGTGACTAACTGTTCTCGCAAACGGGTCTCTACTTAAACTGTCAGCCACCACATTCTTTGTTCCTGCGATATGTTTAATATCAAAAGAGTAAGGGGCTAGTTTTGAGACCCACCTTTGTTCACAGGCATCAAGTTTTGGCTTTGACATTATGTAAGTAAGCGGATTGTTGTCAGTCCAAACTGTAAAGGTGTGCCCTTTGAGCCAATGGCTGAACTTTTCGCACACGCTCCACTTCAAAGCCAAAAACTCAAGCCTGTGAGCAGGATACTTTTTCTGTGACACACTCAAGGTCTTGCTGGCGAAAGCAATAGGTCTGGCTATTTCTTCCCCTGCTGGAACTTGGGAAAGCACGGCGCCAAGCCCATCCAAAGATGCATCGATAGAGAGAATGAGTGGTTTTGAGAAATCAGGGTGTGCTAGAACAGCACATTTCAACAACTTCTCCTTAAGCATGCTGAAAGCAACATCGCACTCATCTACCCAGTCACTAGGATTCAGCTTCCGAAATGTGCCAACATGCTTCCCAGATCTCACTTTACCTCGTCTTTTTTGACCGGCAGTTAGAGCAAACAGGGGCTTAGCAATCGCAGAACAATTAGGAATGAAATGTTGATAGTAAAAAATCATTCCTAAAAATGACTTAATTCTTCTTGGTGATGGAGTGCAACCATCCTCCTCCATGAGCTGTGACTTGGACATTTTAGATATAACATCTACCTTAGCAGAATCCACAGAAATGCCGCTTCCAGAAATAATATGGCCTAAAAATTTTACTGAATCACGCAAGAACTGGCACTTCTTGGGACTCAACTTTAGGCGATGCATCTTAAGCCGGTGGAAAACTATTTCCAGCCTGTTCAAAGCTTCTTCCTCAGTAGATGCAAATACAAGTAAATCATCCAAGTAGCAGAGTAAGCTGCTAAAGTTCATGTCTCCAAAAATGCTAAGCATCATCCGCATGAATGAAGCTGGGCTGTTGCACAAACCCTGGGGCATGCGGTTGTACTCATGTAGCCCCATAGGAGTAACGAAAGCGGTGTACTTCTTGTCCTGTTCCCTCATGGGCAAATTATAAAATCCTGAGGTTAGATCCATCGTACTGAAGAAATTATTACCTCCTAAAGCAGCCAAGCAGTCCGACTGATGGGGGAGTGGGTGAGCATCTTTGAGCGTTCTTGCATTAAGCCACCGAAAGTCTGTACAAATGCGAAGACCTCCATCTTTTTTCCATACAAGCACTAACGGTGATGCATATTCGCTGACAGATTTTCTAATAATCCCTTGCTCCTCCATTTCAGTTAGCGCTTGCCGCAGTTTTTGGTAATGGGCAGGAGGAATCCGACGATATGGTAATCGGAAGGGCCTCTCATCTGTAAGTCGGATACAGTGTTCAAATTCCTTGGCTTCGCCACAATCTAACGAATGTTTAGAAAAGACATCATTGTACTTGATCAACAACTGAACCAGTTTCTCCTTAGATGCATCTGTGACTTTGCAGAGATCGATGTCAATTTCATCCAATCCAACATCATTTAGTTTTGAATTTGAACTACAACTTGTATTCGCTTGTATCTCTGAATTAACCATCTGTATCTTTCCAGTGCCCTGCAAGATGGGGAAATCCTCAACAGCCAGACAAGGTGAAACATCTGCTAGTCTCCGATTCTTTCTCAGTGTGACAGGTAGGTCAGATAAGTTGGTTATCTTCATAGGAACCCACCTATCACCCCACATAGATGTTATCACCCGTGCAACCATGATGTTTCTTGGCATAGTCTTGGAAGTTGTTGGTTCAACCAAAATAGTGCTCCCTAGGGACAATGGAGTCTTACTAGGCAGTCGACCCCACACTAAATGTTCTTGTCTAGCAGCAAGAGTAACAGCACGCTGGAGTTTTACTGTTCCAATCTTGTGAGGGATCTCATCATGTCGCCAGCGTGTGATATTTGACATCACATCCAAAAAGTGTTCCCCTTCCTGTGATAGCTGTGTGGGACTCTGTGATATGAAATCCCAGTACTCATCAGTGTTCTTCATTTTGCTCACGATGTGTTTTATCAAGTTAGTACCGAGAATCAAATCATCGTGCTGACCTGGGACCACAAGAATTGGAACTCGACAGCAAATGCCATAAACTTTCATGTTAACTTCGTACAAGCATTTTGGTTGCGCCGTCCTACCTCCAACACCCACAAGAACAATATTCTCCGGGAGTGCTCTCTTATCCAAAACAGCGTTTTCAGACAGCAACTTTTGTTCGGCTGCTTCACTTAGTGTACAGGACATAGAGCCGGTGTCAAGCATTCCGTTCAAGTGGAAGTGATCATTCACAATCACAGAGGTATAGAATAAATCGTCAAAAGGCCTTATTTTCTGTATATTTTGTGTGTATATAACATGAGTATCATCAGAAACTGCATTACATGCATTCTCGTACTGTTGTTCCAGATCCATTATGAGGGTTTCATCATCACCCACACATCCCCTCACCGAATGTGGGTCTAATGGTTTAACGGACCAGTTCCTTGTGAGGAGTAGTTTACATCTGGACTGTGTCGACTACTCCAGTTCGGGCACTCTCTCTTTCTGTGTCCATATTCAAAGCAAGACAGGCACAAACCTTCTCTTCTGCAATGCGCTACTGTAGAATGATTAGTAGCTCTGCACACTTTGCAAAACATCCGTCTCACATTCACATGTCTATAATCTTCAGGTACAGATGGAGTCTGTGCATTTTGTTTCAGCACACGATCAAGCAGATTGATAAGAGACTGTGTGCAACTGTCACTTGACTGAACTGATGGTGGTGACAGTGACACATTTTGACCTGCTGATACATCTGGTTCATTCCCAGACAATTCACCATCCAAAGTCGGTGCTTGAGCATAAGTGGCAACAGGCTTCATAAAGGCAGAACGTTTAGACTGTGCCTTCATTTGCGCTCTTTTCTCAGCTTGAAATTCATCAAGGCGTTCTTGTATTTCAGCTGCAGTCCATTTATCAGCAGTCTTAAATTTTAAGATGGCAGAAAGAGAATGATCAGGGCAGTATTTAACAAACATCATCGTCACTTCACGGTTGGGATCTTCAATACTTCGTCCCTGTCTCCTCAAACACTCATCTGCTATATCAACAGCTTTATTAAGCCGAATCCAGTACTCCATAGCAGTTTCTCCTGGAACAGGTAAGGTACCATAAAAATCAGCAAGCGGCATCGAAGAATATGTCAAATCACTGAAATGTTGCTTGAGTATGTCTGTGACAACTCTTGGGTCTTTTTGCGGCTGCAATAATGGGTTGCTACGAAGAGTAATCTTTATTATATCTTTGGCTCTGCCTGTTAAGTTCGACATAATTTCATCAGCTTGTTCAGGTAGAGGGATGCCTTTCTTTCTCAGATAAATGTTCATGAGTTCTTCCCACTCATGTACTGTCAATTTGTCAGATCCATCCCCTCTGAAGCAGGGGGGTGCCTTAACATCAGGCTTCATAACCAGCTTCATACCAGTTAAATTGAGAGACGGTGACTCAGTGAGAACCTGGCTCGTTCTTATGCTCTGTGGTTGATTATCAATAGTTTCATTCTTTTCACTACCTTTTTTCAGCTGGTCAGATATTGACTGACCTATTTGTTGAGCCAGCTGTGTGATCAAACTACTCAGGTCAGTGTTACTGCACTCATTATCATGTGAATCAGCATTTACACACTGTTCACTATTGTGCACCCTATCAGAAGTACGGGTAGAGCAAAAATTGGGACTACCAAAATTAACAGCTCTTCTTAGTGGGGTATGTTCAAGTTCACCAAAGATACGCCCCCTAGCAAAACCCAATTCAAACCCATTACTAGCTGAAAGATCTGTCTTCTCACCCTTTTGTGACATCTTAATTAATAATGATCACCAAAAATAAACAGTTGATAAAACAAAAAATAGTCAAATCATTAAAGTAAAATTAATTCACAAGTAATTGTTTTTTTTTCTTTTCTCTTTTTTTTTTTTTTAGTCCATTATATTTTGTCTACTGTCTTTGGTAAGATTAATTTCAAACTTTCAGCTTCTTTTTTCTGTATGCACGGGTTAATGTCCAACCTCTTCCCTCTTGACACAGATACCAGCAGAAATCAGATGTCCAACGATGCAGTAAACCCCGGCGACCAAACGGCGTTGATCAAGCAGGATCCATGATGACTCATCAGTTGAAAGTCACGGCACCAATGTGACCGGTCCTCGCTTTACTCTGCGTTGTGTTGTGATTAGGCGAAAGGAACCAGTCATATGGGAATTAACAGGCTTTTATTCTGCATGAATAAAGCAAACAAATGGCAAAGCTGAGTATGTGTCTTCCTTAGGAGCTCACCAACCTCTCCTCAATCGCGTTTGCCGCGAACTGACATAAATAAAGGTGAAGTGTGTTTAACATACACCAAAAAAAGAAACATTATACATAAATTCAAAAACATAACAGAAGCATAAACACATGTGTAAACACATACCTGCATGAATAAAGCAAACAAATGGCAAAGCTGAGTATGTGTCTTCCTTAGGAGCTCACCAACCTCTCCTCAATCGCGTTTGCCGCGAACTGACATAAATAAAGGTGAAGTGTGTTTAACATACACCAAAAAAAAGAAACATTATACATAAATTCAAAAACATAACAGAAGCATAAACACATGTGTAAACACATACCTGCATGAATAAAGCAAACAAATGGCAAAGCTGAGTATGTGTCTTCCTTAGGAGCTCACCAACCTATTAGTTAAAGGGATAATTCTCACTACAAAGCTTGCACATTCATGCTTATAAACTTTACCTACAATACATGCCTCATATACATTCAATCTCTCATACATGTTTAAACATCAATGTAATGCAATTTAGAACAACATTACATGTGTTATTATGATAAACAACACTTATATGCTATATTTTAACCGGAGCTTCAGTAAAACTCACCTCTCCTCAATCGCGTTTGCCGCGAACTGAGTGAGAGCAGGCGGAACCGGAAAACGACACTTAAAGGGGCCACGCGCAATTTTCCAAAATACACCAATACATAGAAAACAAACACAACTATGATTTCATTAACTCTGAAATATAAGATATTTAAAGAACAACTTTGAAAATACACAATTAAATTAAAATAATTGATGAATAACAAGGAGAATTTTTAGTGAAATTAATAAATATAATATAACACCTGTTACACGTAGCAACCTCATATCAGTTTACCAAGAACTAACTTCATAGCAACTACTTAGTAACGCTCTGGTAACCACTCAGATCACCTTAGTAACACCTTAGCAGTCACATTACGGTTCACCAGGAACTATAACATCTTAGGAACACCCTGGCAACCACCTAAATCACCATAGTAACAACAGCAAACACATAAAAAAGCGTAGCAACCTCATATCAGTTCACCAAGAACTAACATCTAGCAACTACTTGGTAACACTCAGGCAACCATCCAGATCACCTTAGCAATGATGTTCCAAGTGTTACGAAACACCATAGCAACCACATAGCTGTACATCGGGAACTATAAGTTCATAGCAACTGCTTAGCGACACCTTGCCTACCATCCAGAACACCTTAACAACGATATTCCAGGTACTATAACACCATACCAATGGCTTAGCAACCATCCAGATCACCTTAGTAACACCTTAGCAATCACACGAAACGCCATAGCAACCACATTACAGTTCGCCAGGAACTATAAGATCTTAGGAACACCTTGGCAACCACCTAAATCACCACAGTAACATTAGTAATTACACAAAACACCATTGAAACCACAAACCAGTTTACCAGGAACTATTAAATCACAGCAACCACTTAGTAAAACCCTGGCAACCAACCAGATCACCTTAGCAATGATGTTCCAAGTACTATAACACCATACCAACGGCTTAGCAACCACCCAGATCACCATAGTAACACCTTAGCAATTACATGAAACACCATAGCATCCACATAACAGTTCACCAAGAACTATTAGGTCATAGCAACCACTTTGCAACATCCTGGCAACCACCTAAATCACCATAGTAACATTAGAAAACACATGAAATACCATAGCACCTACATATCAGTTCACCAGGAATTCTAACATTATAGCAACCACTTTGTAACACCCTGGCAGCCATCCAGATCACCTTAGCGATGATGTTCCAGGTACTATAACACCATACCAATGGCCTAGCAACCACCCAGATGACCTTAGTAACACCTTAGCAATCAGATGAAACACCATGGCAACAATGATTTTCCAGGAACTATAACAGCAACACACTGGCAACCACCTAAATCGATATAGTAACATTAGAAAACACATGAAATACCATAGCAACCTCATATTAGTTCACCAGGAATTATAACATCACAGCAACCGTTCAGATCAC
>NC_079454.1:53635072-53655072 GCF_903798145.1 Danio aesculapii | reverse complement strand
AAGTAAATTAAAGTAAACTACAGTAAAGTAAAGTAAAGTAAACTACAGTAAAGTAAAGTAAAGTAAACTACAGTAAAGTAAAGTAAAGTAAATTAAATTAAAGTAAAGTAAAGTAAAGTAAAGTAAATTAAATTAAAGTAAAGTAAAGTAAAGTAAAGTAAAGTAAGGTAAAGTAAATTAAAGTAAAGTAAAGTAAAGTAAAGTAAACTAAAGTAAAGTAAACTAAAGTAAAGTAAATTAAAGTAAAGTAAAGTAAATTAAAGTAAACTACAGTAAAGTAAAGTAAAGTAAATTAAAGTAAAGTAAATTAAAGTAAACTACAGTAAAGTAAAGTAAAGTAAAGTAAAGTAAAGTAAAGTAAACTACAGTAAAGTAAAGTAAAGTAAATTAAAGTAAAGTAAAGTAAAGTAAATTAAAGTAAACTACAGTAAAGTAAAGTACAGTAAAGTAAACTACAGTAAAGTAAAGTAAAGTAAACTACAGTAAAGTAAAGTAAAGTAAACTACAGTAAAGTAAAGTAAAGTAAAGTAAACTACAGTAAAGTAAAGTAAATTAAATTAAAGTAAAGTAAAGTAAGGTAAAGTAAATTAAAGTAAAGTAAAGTAAATTAAAGTAAACTACAGTAAAGTAAAGTAAAGTAAAGTAAATTAAAGTAAAGTAAAGTAAAGTAAATTAAAGTAAAGTAAAGAAAAGTAAATTAAAGTAAACTACAGTAAAGTAAAGTATAGTAAAGTAAACTACAGTAAAGTAAAGTAAAGTAAAGTAAACTACAGTAAAGTAAAGTAAAGTAAAGTAAACTACAGTAAAGTAAAGTAAATTAAATTAAAGTAAAGTAAAGTAAAGTAAGGTAAAGTAAATTAAAGTAAAGTAAAGTAAAGTAAAGTAAAGTAAAGTAAATTAAAGTAAACTACAGTAAAGTAAAGTAAAGTAAAGTAAATTAAAGTAAACTACAGTAAAGTAAAGTAAAGTAAACTACAGTAAAGTAAAGTAAAGTAAACTACAGTAAAGTAAAGTAAATTAAATTAAAGTAAAGTAAAGTAAAGTAAAGTAAAGTAAATTAAATTAAAGTAAAGTAAAGTAAAGTAAAGTAAGGTAAAGTAAATTAAAGTAAAGTAAAGTAAAGTAAAGTAAAGTAAACTAAAGTAAAGTAAACTAAAGTAAAGTAAATTAAAGTAAAGTAAAGTAAATTAAAGTAAACTACAGTAAAGTAAAGTAAAGTAAACTACAGTAAAGTAAAGTAAAGTAAAGTACAGTAAAGTAAAGTAAAGTAAATTAAAGTAAACTAAAGTAAAGTAAAGTAAACTAAAGTAAGGTAAAGTAAATTAAAGTAAAGTAAAGTAAAGTAAAGTAAAGTAAAGTAAAGTAAAGTAAAGTAATAAAGAAAAGTACAGTAAAGTAAAGTAATAAAGTAAAGTAAAGTAAAGTAATAAATTAAAGTAAAGTAATAAAGTAAAGTAAAGTAAAGTAAAGTAAAGTAATAAAGTAAAGTAAAGTAAAGTAAAGTAGTAAAGTAAAGTAATAAAGTAAAGTAAAGTAATAAAGTAAATTAATAAGTAAAGTAAAGTAATAAAGTAAAGTAAAGTAATAAAGTAAAGTAAAGTAATAAAGTAAAGTAAAGTAAAGTAATAAAGTAAAGTAAAGTAATAAAGTAAAGTAATAAAGTAAAGTAAAGTAATAAAGTAAAGTAATAAAGTAAAGTAATAAAGTAAAGTAAAGTAATAAAGTAAAGTAATAAAGTAAAGTAAAGTAATAAAGTAAAGTAAAGTAAAGTAAAGTAATAAAGTAAAGTAAAGTAAACTAAAGTAAAGTAATAAAGTAAAGTAAAGTAAAGTAAAGTAATAAAGTAAAGTAATAAAGTAAAGTAAAGTAATAAAGTAAAGTAAAGTAAAGTAAAGTAATAAAGTAAAGTAAAGTAAACTAAAGTAAAGTAATAAAGTAAAGTAAAGTAATAAAGTAAAGTAATAAAGTAAAGTAAAGTAATAAAGTAAAGTAATAAAGTAAAGTAAAGTAATAAAGTAAAGTAATAAAGTAAAGTAAAGTAAAGTAAAGTAAAGTAAAGTAAACTAAACTAAACTAAACTAAACTAAACTAAACTAAAGTAATCATAGCGGTGTATGTTTCCTGGTCTCTGAGTTATTTGTATGTGTGTGCTGTGCATTTGTCTGACAATAACCAAACACCTTAGAGAGCTTATCAGCCAATCAGAATCAAGCATTCAGCAGCCCTGTAGTAGAAGCATGAAATATGTTCATTATAGACTGAACTATTATAGACTAAATATTATTATAGACTGTTATTAATTCTGAGAAACATTGGCTCATAACGTTGAGAGAACCTTACCAAAGGTTGGTACCTTACCATTAGCAACAGTGGATGAACTGATTTTCTGTGTGTGTGTGTGTGTGTGTGTGTGTGTGTGCGTGCGTGCGTGCGTGCGTGCGTGCGTGCGTGCGTGCGTGCGTGCGTGCGTGCGTGCGTGCGTGCGTGCGTGCGTGTGTGTGTGCGTGCGTGTGTGTGTGTGTGTGCATGTGTTTTCTTCATCTGCAGTGTGAAACACTCCACAAACATGAAGCTTCCAGACAGTTTTGACCCACGAGACCAGTGGCCTAACTGTAAGACCCTCAGCCAGATCCGAGACCAGGGGTCCTGTGGCTCCTGCTGGGTAAAACACACACAACAGAGCCACAAACACACACAGACAGACAGACAGACGCGCACACACACACACACACCAGTGCACACATGACATGCACGCACGCACGTGAAGTCACACAGAATGTGCACACACTATCAGTAGCAGACAAAAACACACATGCACACAGACATAAACACTAGTGCACTCAGACAGACAGACTTTACAGACAGACTTGTGTGTGTGTTGTGCGTGTTATATGTATATTGTGTTGTGTGTTTGTGTGTTGTATGTCTTTGTCTCTATGTTGTGTTGTGTGTGTGTGTGCATATTTTGTGTTGTTGTGTGTACAGAAATAATTTTTAAATACTGTAACATCATTGAAAATATTAACACACAATATTTGATGTTTTATGTTATGTTTGTGTGTGTGCGTGCGTGCGTGCGTGCGTGCGTGCGTGCGTGCGTGCGTGTGTGTGTGTGTTGCGCAGGCGTTCGGTGCAGTGGAGTCCATCTCTGACCGTATCTGCATCCACAGTAAAGGGAAGCAGTCTCCGGAGATCTCAGCTGAAGATCTGCTGTCCTGCTGTGATCAGTGTGGATTTGGGTGCGTCTGATCAACAACTGTACTATAGTAAAGTACTTGAATTGAACTAGCACAACTATAGGAAATAATCTGTTGTGGTGATTCCACAGTTGCTACGGTAACACAACAACTATAGTAATGAATCTGTTGTGGTGATTCTACAGTTGCTACGGTAACACATCAACCATAGTAAAGAATCTGTTGTGGTGATTCTACAGTTGCTACGGTAACACAACAACTATAGTAATGAATCTGTTGTGGTGATTCTACAGTTGCTATGGTAACACAACAACTATAGTAAATAATCTGTTGTGGTGATTCTACAGTTGCTATGGTAACACAACAACTATAGTAAATAATCTGTTGTGGTGATTCTACAGTTGCTATGGTAACACAACAACTATAGTAATTAATCTGTTGTGGTGATTCTACAGTTGCTATGGTAACAACAACTATAGTAATGAATCTGTTGTGGTGATTCTACAGTTGCTATGGTAACACAACAACTTTAGTATTTAATCTGTTGTGGTGATTCTACAGTTGCTATGGTAACGCGACAACTATAGTATCTAATCTGTCGTGGTGATTCAACAGTTGCTATGGTAACACAACAACTATTGGCTGCGTCTAAAACCGCCTACTACTCAGTAGGTACAGCATTTGAATTTAAACGTACTACTCAGCCGTTAGAAAAGTACGTTCTATACCAGGGGTGGGCAAACTCGGTCCTGGAGGGCCGGTGTCCTGCACAGTTTAGCTCCAACTCTGATCAAACACACCTGCTTATAGATAATTAGTGATCTTGAAGACACTGATTAGCATGTTCAGGTGTGTTTGAGTAGAGTTGAAGCTAAACTGTGCAGGACACCGGCCCTCCAGGACCGAGTTTGCCCACCCCTGTTCTATACAGTATGAATGAGAGAAGTATGAATGGAATTCAGACGTACTACATCCTCCATTTTGTCATGGTCACGTGACCTGCTTCAGTCCCATTCATGAATTCTCTTGTGGGGCATCATGGGATAGTGCAACGTGCATGGGATGCGCACTTCAGAATCTCACAGGAAGTAGTAGGTCATCCGGGTACTTCTTGCATACCGATTTTCAAATTCACTGAATCTGGACATACTACTCGGCTCATATACTGATTTTAGCATACTATATAGAATGGAAATATGTGGTTTCGGACGCAGCCATAGTATTTCGTTTGTTGTGGTGATTTCGTAGTTGCTATGGTAACACAACTACTATAGTATTTCATCTGTTGTGGTGATTTTACAGTTGCTATGGTAACACAATGACTATAGTATTTTATCTGTTGTGGTGATTTCGTGTTTCCTATGGTAACACAACAACTGTAGTATTAATCTGTTGTGGGGATTCCATAGTTGCTATGGTAACACAATGACTATAGTATTTAATCTGTTTTGGTAGATTCCATAGTTGCTATGGTAACACAACAACTATAGTATTTCATCTGTTGTGGTGATTCTACAGTTGCTATGGGAACACAACAACTATAGTATTTCATCTGTTGTGGGGATTCCGGAGTTGCTATGGTAACACAACAACTATAGTATTTCATCTGTTGTGGTGATTCTACAGTTGCTATGGGAACACAACAACTATAGTATTTCATCTGTTGTGGTGATTCTACAGTTGCTATGGGAACACAAGGACTATAGTATTTCATCTGTTGTGGTGATTCTACCGTTGCTATGGGAACACAACAACTATAGTATTTCATCTGTTGTGGGGATTCCGGGGTTGCTATGGTAACACAACAACTATAGTATTTCATCTGTTGTGGTAATTCTACAGTTGCTATTGGAACACAACAACTATAGTATTTCATCTGTTGTGGGGATTCCGGAGTTGCTATGGTAACACAACGACTATAGTATTTCATCTGTTGTGGTGATTCTACAGTTGCTGTGGAAACACAACAACTATAGTATTTAGTCCGTTTGGGTAGATTCCGTAGTTGCTATGGGAACACAAACACTGTAGTAATATAAAAAAAATATAAAATAACTATAGGAGTGTAGTACACTACAATGCTGCACCACAGTTTATTGTAGTAAAAACTAAAGTATACCACAGTATCAGTTCACTGTAGTTAAAACTACAGTATGCTGAAACATTCATTAGCAAATTGTTGTAAATGCTTTAATATACAGTATAATACGTTACTATAGTATGGTACAAAAACACAATCCTTTACTATGAATTACCATAGTATTTATTTATGTGGAACGTGTTTATTGAATCTCTCTCTCTCTCTCTCTGTCAGCTGTTCTGGAGGTTTTCCATCTGAAGCCTGGGATTATTGGAGAAGATCTGGCCTCGTGACTGGAGGACTGTACAACTCAGATGTGGGTGAGTGGTATATCATGTTTATTATATAGCAATCCCCATGCCCATCTGCTATTGCTCTGGAATGGCAGACACTTTATGATAACTTTGATTGGCCAAAATATGCTTAGCCACGCCCCTCCAACCATTAGTTTGTGCTGTAGGTGAAAGATTGAGAGGACGAGCTACAAAATAACCCCCCGCCCCTACTTAATATTACGTTTTAAATGGAAGACCATTTCTGATTACTCCGATTGGCTGAAATATGCTTAGCCACGCCCCTCCAAAAGTGAAAGTTGAGAGAAAGAAATACAAAAACAACTGGCCCTCTATAAATATTAAATTTCGAATAACAGACTATCTCTGATGACCCTGATTGGCTGAAATATGCTTAGCCACACCCCTTCAACCACTAGTTTGTGCTGTGAGGAGCAAAGAAGAAGCTACAAAATAAAACCCCGCCCATATCATGAGTTTTAAACAGCATGAATTTAAATACTACAATGAATTAAAATAATCAAATAAAATAAATAGACATTTTTGTCATAAAATGTAATAAAAATTCAACAAAAAATGTAAATAATAGCTAAGTATTGCCAATAATTTAAAATAAAATACAATCAAACAAATAATTGTTGAATATAAACTGTATTTAATTATATTATAAAGGTATCAAAAATAATATGTAAATAAATAAAAACCAAAAATATTAAATTTTCAAGTTATAACATGAAATAAAAGAATGATATGAATGAAATAATAATAATAAATATCTAAAATAAAATAAACAAATATTTTGAATGACATTTAATTAGCATGAATTTAAATATTACAATGAATTAAAATAATCAAATAAAATAAATAGACATTTTTGTCATAAAATGTAATCAAAATTCCACAAAAAATGTAAATAATAGCTAAGTATTGGCAATAATTTAAAATAAAATGCAGTCAAACAAATAATTATTAAATGTAAAATGTATTTATATTATAAAAGTATCAAAAAACAATATGTAAATACATAAATTACTAAAAATATTAAACTTATAACATGAAATAAAAGAATGATATGAATGAAATAATAATAATAAATATCTAAAATAAAACAAACATTTTGAATGACATTTAATTAGCATGAATTGAAATATTACAATGCATTAAAATAAAAATAGATTTTTTTTCATAATTGTATTAAATTGTAATAAAATTTGAAATATTAAATAAAATAAAAACTAAATATTGGAAATAATTTAAAATAAATTACAATCAAACAATTAATTATTAAATGAAAAGTTATATTACATTTAAAAATATGAAAAATATGTTTATATAAACATTTAATAAATGTAAATAAAATAAAGATTTATTGAATTCAAATAAAAAGAAATAAAACTAATGAAAATGTAATAAAGTGAAATTTAAATAAATTAAATTAAAATAAAATATAATTTAAATAAAAAGTGTATGAAGTAAATGTTAAATACAATAACAAATAAAACAAAAATAAAATAAAATTTAAATAAAAGTAAAATAAACTAATCTTTAAATAAATTAAAATTAAATTAAATGAAATAAAAATAAAATAAAATAAAATAATATATTATATAAAAAATAAAACAACAAAGCATAACAGTGTGTGTGTGTGTGTGTGTGTGTGTGTGTGTGTGTGTGTGTGTGTGTGTGTGTGTGTGTGTGTGTGTGTGTGTGTGTGTGTGTGTATGTGTTCAGGCTGCAGGCCGTACTCCATCGCTCCCTGTGAGCATCATGTGAACGGGACTCGACCGCCATGTTCAGGTGAACAGGACACACCCAAATGCACAGGAGTTTGTATCCCAAAATACAGCATCCCCTACAAACAGGACAAACACTTCGGTAAGTGTCTGCATCTGCTGCCCTTCCTCTGTTCACTACTGAGTGCCCTTGACTGTGTCTGTCTCCCCTGCAGGCTCTACAGTGTACAACGTCCCGTCCGACCAGCAGCAGATCATGACTGAACTTTACACCAACGGCCCAGTAGAGGCGGCGTTTACTGTTTATGAGGACTTTCCGCTGTATAAGAGCGGTCAGAAAACACACACACACACTTACACAGGACAACACTACACACAAACACACACTTATACTGTACATGATAAAACCACACACACTTATACATGATAACACTACACACAAGCACACACTTATCCATTATAATACTGTAGTAAGTATAAGTCTGTTTACTGTGTTCATCAGGTGTTTATCAGCACCTCACTGGTTCTGCTCTCGGTGGCCACGCAGTGAAGATCCTCGGCTGGGGAGAAGAAAACGGGACGCCCTTCTGGCTGGTGGCAAATTCCTGGAATTCAGACTGGGGAGACAATGGTCAGAAAAACACACACTAATGCTCCAAAATACTGCAGTGTCTGTGCAAAAATACTCTTATTCAGTGTTCCCACTCGTCTTGAAAGTACTTGAATATCAGACCTGTAGATTCAAGGCCTGCAATGTTCTTAAAAACAAACACAGGTCCTTGAAAGTGCTTGAATTATATTATAAATTTAATTTGTTTATGGTGTTATTATGTCAATGGCACTGTGCTGCTAGATTACTAAGGCTGCATTTACACTGCATGGTTCAAGTGACTCCATTTTAAAGGGCACCTATGGTAAAAAAATCTACTTTTCAAGCTGTTTGGACAGACATATGTGCATGTATGGTGTATAGACCGTCATATTGGGGTGATATAAACACACCCAGTGCTTTTTTTTTTCAATTTAACAACATAAAAACGGTGGACCAATTGGAGCTGTTTTCAAACCGACCGCAACTTTACATAGGAGAGCGGTCCCCCCGCCCACCAATATTGATTGACAGGCGCGTCATCATATCCTCAGTTTGTTGATTCACGTCCGCCATTTTCAGCGTGAGTCGAAGCGATATCACTAAAGGAACACGCTAGCTCTATTTTTAGATGCAAGGCTCATTGGGCTCAACACAAGATCAATATTCTCCACATTATCGCTCTAATCGGAATTATTGGTTGTATCTTTAGGTAGGTTTGCAACATGTGTACTTCTCATTGAGTCTACCTTATACTTCAGTCGTTTACATTTTCTCGCGATCCCAGAAGCTCCCTGTGATCTTAACTAGCATGCGTTTTAGAATGCTAAACATAGGTTTCTATCAGGGTACACTCAAGGTCGACGGCTGGGCGCCGCGGACCGCTGCAGAAACCTGTTTAGAATTCAAAAATGCGTGGCGCGACGATTCGGGACACTTCATGTTTCTGCAGCACATTCGAGCGGGGCATCTGTCGCCTCAGTCAAAGTTAATTCAGTGTGCGTGGTTATTAGTCTCTGTGTACAAGCTCGGCACTTGAAACTAGCACACAGTTGGCTGTATAACTGTACAAAGACACAAATGATTTTGTACTCTCTGCTTGGTCTGTGTCAGAGTCGTATATGTACGACTGAATGGTGATCCTCTCTCTCCTTCTCAGTCTGCCTGTCAGACTCTGTTGCAAACACAGAGCGGGTGAGCTCATGGCTCCGCCCCCTTGTTACGTTGGCGGGAAGCCGAAACTAATTTACATGTGAAGCAACACACCCATAAATCAGCGAACTGTGGACACGCCCCCAACATGACACTGTTTAACACATTAAAATAAAACAATCTGAACTGTGTTTTAAACTGAACCTAAACTGGCACACTCAGAAGAACCAGAATATTAATATTACATCATAAAAAAGAGGTAAACTATGGGCCCTTTAATGTTTCTCTCCAGTCATGTGGCACGGATATGGCCCGTGTACGTGTAAGCAGGAAAAAATGACATGGATTCCGATTTACTCAAATCAGATTCAGGCCTTGTTCATGTGTGGAAATTTATCCGGTATGAATCAGATCTGCGCCCTCGTGTCTGCAGTGTAAGCAGGTAGATTTGATTTTCACCTGTCAATGTGAGTCGCACGTTATTAAAAACCATAGCGAATGACGTCAACTCTGACGCTTTCACTTCAGAACAGACTTGAGCAGAGTCACAAACCTTAAATCTCCTAACCAGGACTAAAAAAGCTTTTATATTGTCATGTAAGCACAAGTATTTAAGCATGTTAATGATAGAGCGCAATATCCGCCGCGTAACCAATATAAACTAATATAAAACTGTTGCATGCGTCACATGCATAAATCACGCCATGGACATTACATTAAACGCCCTGCTGGTTTAAAAAAGGCCTAGATTAACAGAAGATAGCCAAACTTTTCTGTCATGCACAATAGTAAAACAACTTGTCAAAAATAATTTGAAAAAATAAAAACCTGCGAACAGATTAAATACAGGAACGGAGAATAGGGCGCTCTTTTATTATCTGCTGTCAGTCAGCGCCCGCTCTTTTTTTTCCCTCTGGTCATTGGGCCTTTGCCGTGTGCTGTGTAAATGCAGACAATCGGATACGAGTCACTTTTAAAAGATATGTAGCTGGTCAAACAGAAAAATCGGAATACAGTCACAAAATCGGAATTGACCATCAGATCTGCAGTGGAAATGCAGCCGTAGAGTACTTTCACCACTTAGATTACTTATCAACCGCTTAGATTACTTATCAACCACTTATTACTTTTCACACCGCCTAGATATATTACTTTCAACTGCTTAGGATGATTACTTTCAACCTCTGAGATAGATTACATTTCACTGCAAAGAGATTACTTTTCACTGCTTATATAGATTACTTTTCAACCTCTTAGATAGATTACTTTTCAACCTCTGAGATAGATTACATTTCAACTGCATAGAGATTACTTTTCAACCTCTTAGATAGATTACTTTTCAACTGCATAGAGTTTACTTTTCAACCACATAAAATTACTTTTTAACCGCTTAGCTAGATTTCTTTTCAACTGCTTAGATTACTTTTCAACCACTTATTTTACTTATCAACAGCTTAGATAGATTACTTTTTAACCACTTAATTACTTTTCAAGATAGATAGATTACTAGATAGATAGATTAGATAGCCTAGATAGATTACTTTCAACTGCTTAGAATACTTTTCAACTGCATAGAGATTACTTTTCAACCACATAGAATTGCTTTTCAACGGCTTATATAGATTACTTTTCAACCTCATAGATTACTATTCAACCTCTTAGATTACTTTTCAACCACTTGAACAGATTACTTTTAAACTGCTTAGATATATTACTCGTTCAACCTCAGAAATTACTTTTCAATCTCTTAGATAGAGTACTTTTCAACTGCTAAGATTCATTTTTCAACCACTTATATACTTATCAACAGCTTAGATAGATTACTTTTCAACTGCATAGAGATTACTTTTCACCCACATAAAGATTACTTTTTGACCGCTTAAATAATTACTTTTCAACCGCTTAGATTACTTTTCAACCACAGAGATTACTTTTCAACCGCTTAGATTACTTTTCAACTGCTTAAGTATTTTTCAACCGCTTAGATAGATTACTTTTCAACCACTTGAACAGGTTACTTTTCAACGGCTTAGGTTACTTTTAAACCGATTAGATTACTGTTCAACGCTTAGATTACTTTTCAACTGCTTAGATTACTTTTCAACCGATTAGATTACTGTTCAATGCTTGGATAGATTACTTTTTAACCACTTGACGTACTTTTCAACTATTTTGATAGATTACTTTTCAACCATTTAGATATGTTACTTTTCAGTCGCTTAGATTACTTTTCAATCGCTTAGATTACTTTTCAATCGCTTAGATTACTTTAAAATCGCTTAGATTATTTTACAACCCACTTAGATTATTTTCAACTGCTCAGATAGATTACTTTTCAACCACTTAGATTACTTTTTAAGCGCTTAGATTATTTTTCAACTGCTTAGAAATATTACTTTTCAAACCACTTAGATTACTTTTCAATAGCTAGATTGCTTTTCAACTGCTTAGGGTTACTTTTTAGTCGCTTAGATTACTTTTCAAACCACTTAGATAGATTACTTTTCAACTGCTTAGATTACTTTTCAGTCGCTTAGATTACTTTACAACGGCTTAGATAGATTACTTTTCAATGGCTTAGATTACTTTCAATTGCTTAGATTACTTTCGACCACTTATATTACTTTTCAACTGCTTAGACTATTTTTCAACCACCTAGATTACTTTCAGCCGCTTAGATTACTTTTCAAGCACTTGGATAGATTACTTTAGATATATTACTATATTTTTATCTCTAAAAACTGTTTAAACTCATAAAAATTTGATTATTTATTCATTATAATATATTCATTACTATTATATTAATTAGGTTATTATTAAATTATACATAAAGCACAATTATTTTATGATGAATTTTTGCTTCATAATATATGATAAACATATTATGGCAATGTTCTGTAAATATTATTTTGCTTCTCAATCTGATACAGTTGTTGTGTAAATCTGTGCAGGTTATTTTAAGATCCTGAGAGGCCATGATGAATGTGGGATTGAGAGTGAGATGGTGGCTGGACTTCCCAAGCTCTGAACACAACACACACACACCACACCCACACACATACAGACTCATGCTGCCTCTAAATACACATCACAACAAACAATCATTAATATAGACGTGAAAGATTGGACTTTTAGTCTGATAAAATTGCACTGAATAAAAAAATTACACAAGTATGTTTTCTTTTTTTTCTATTCTGCAATGTAATGAATAATTAAAACCTCTACACTACAGCTGCAAATGCAAATTCTGTAGTATATAATAGGAATATATGTAGTCCTAGAACTGCAACATATATTGCAAAATTATCATTATACTTACTCCCAGGGCCAATTTTATCGAAATTGATATTTAGCCGCACCATATTGGTGTTTCGTAACATCTAAAATTTTTTATGAGGTGAGTTGTTAACCCAATGCTCAACCCCCAACCTGGAGGACCAAGACATACACTGCGGGCAATTTAGATTACCTAATTCCCCTATAGCACATGTGTTTGGACTGTGGGGTAAACGGGAGCACCCGGAGGAAACCCACGCCAACACTGAGACAACATTTAACCTCCACACAGAAATGCCAACTGATGCAGTCGGGACTCGAACCAGCGACCTTCTTACTGTGAGGCGGCAGCTCTACCCACTGTGCCACCGTGCTCACATACAGTATGAGTATTGCAGACATTCATTCATTTTCTTTTGGGCTTAGTCCCTTTATTAATCTAGGGGTCGCCACAGCGGAATGAACCGCCAGCTTATCCAGCATAGGTTTTACACAGCGGATGCCCTTCCAGCTGCAATGCATCACTGGGAAACTTCCACACACACTCATTCACACACATACACTACGGTCAATTTTTAGCTTACCCAATTCACCTGTACCGTATGTCTTTGGACATGTGGGGGAAACCGGAGCACCCAGAGGAACCCACGCCAACACGGGGAGAAACATGCAAACTACACACAGAAACCACCAGCTGACCCAGCCAAGGCTCGAACCAGCGACCTTCTTGCTGTGAGGCAACAGAGGTACCCACTGCGCCACCGCGTTGCCCGGGCGTATCGCAGATATGTGTTATTTTATGCCCCGCCTCCACAGTAGTTGCTGTTCTGTTATTGGCTGGAGCGTTTAAGTGTGCGTTTAAGTGTGGAGGCGTTTGTTTATGTAGGACTTTTCAAACTATTTAATGCATTCACAAAGTGCTTTACAAGCGAGAAACAACAAAGAATGTAAGATTTCATGAAGTACAACAACAAATTTGAAATACATTTTATAAACTTCAACAGAAAGTAGTCCAAGGCACTCGCAAAATGTGGAAAATTTAAAAAGCCTTTATTCACATGGCTTAATCTTAAAAGAAACCTACACGTTTCGGCAAGGATCTGCCTTCATCAGGGTAACAGTGGTCAGGTGCGTTTAGAGTCTCTTTTGAGTACTATGGTCACATGACTCATTCAAACATCTCGACAACACTCAAAAATTTAACCGACATAGTCAACTATGAAACTAATGTTTGTGCTTGCAGGACATCTAATATCCCCTAAAATCCACGACATGCGATAAAAGCTATCTTTTCTATGTTAAAAGGAGTTTTTGTCCTAACCATCTGAGACTGCGATGTATAAAATGTCTATTTTAGAAATGCTTTCAATTTCTGCGACATCACAGCAGAACAACAACATAGTTACTACATGACAATGAATCACCCTCAGGTACTGATTATGGGCTTTATTCTGTGTTAATGCTCCCACTGTGTGTTTTAATACCACAATGTTTATTTATTGCCATACTACTGAAAGCAGCAGCAGATCTGTTTCTTCAGATCGTGAAAATAAAATAACTAGCAGACGCTTTGAAAATGAAGGTCAGAACTGAGACTCAACCAACAACATCAGTCACTCATTCACCTGTTAATAAAGCTTTAATGTGTATTAATTAGATCAAAACCTTTAGCATTTCATTGGGAGTGCAGTGGCTGGTATTTAAAGGTCTCGAAAAGTGCGTTAAAATTTACGTTTTAACGTAATCTCAACTGACATGTAAGAAGGGCGGTCGTAGTGTAGCTCCTCCCCTTTTTACTAATCAGCCATATCGTTTGTTTTCTCACAGCTCTGCCAGTGAGAGTGGTTGAGCTCAAGCACATCAAATAAAAATGACGCCAATGAGGAGAAGGGGGCGGGGCATGTCAGACACTAGAGAACATTTGATTGGTCAGAAGATCTGATGAGAAACTGAAGTATGAGGGGGAGGTAAAAAAGCTGTTGTTGCATTTAGGTGGAAGAGACGATGTTTATATCATATATCTTATAGAGTATAATATTAACCACACATGTACACACACATTACAAAACTGCACACCATTTTTTAATATTGATGATTACATATGAATATTGATATTAATATTGATGAAATCAATCAATTAAAAGTGGGGGGGGGACAGCTGCATGAAATGCAAAGGTTTACATTCTTAATCGTGACCATTTAGAAAGGTCAGTCTCTAAAAGTGCGGAGGACATACCCCCCCACTAAATTTAAATATAATTAGCATATATATTCATAAGCTAATTGTTGTGCAACATTTTTCAAATGTTTTTCCAAGACAGATTGCTGAAAATGGACATTTTAGGATAGTTTGTGGCTTTGACCTCAGTGATTTAGGAGTCTCTTGCTATAACATTCACTGATTTAGGAGCTACAGTTTTGTATATATAATATATTTATAGATATTCCCCCTCCATTAACTAGGCAGCTTTGTTTAAACAGCTTTGTTTAGCTACTAAAAACAGTTTGTCAAATACTCTTACAGTAAGTTTAGAACTGATACACACATTATTTTCAAAGATTTTCCTCCTAAATCTGCAAGTTGGGAGCTACTTTAACTCTTGAGATGTTGCGTGAATATGGGTCGTGTGGTGTACTGTATATAATTATGATTATTTTTTCTTAAATCAATGTCAAATACTGATGCTAATCTGCAGGCACAGCCCTGTATGTTTATCATAGGACGCATTAATGAGGTCACGACCTCCATACGACTCTCACACACCATTTCAGTTCCCACATAACCACCATCAAACACACAAAAAAACACAGCGTTTTAATAACATGAGCAACATTTTACGGTCAGAGAGTTGTTTTTATGTTTCAGAAACATTACGCAGTCTCTTCCAGTCACCAAGGATGCATTAATGAGCCCAGAAACTCAATAAAATCAGAGTAATAGGGTGAAAATTAGTTTCAAATGATTAGTTATGTGCTGTTTTGTTGATCAAAATAATGCTTTGACATTTTTGTGTATAATAATAATAAATAAATTGTTTGTAGTTTGCTGTGAGTTGAAGTTTTGATGTGTTTTTAGCATAAAATAAATAGTAGATGTATTTTTTTTTAAGGTAGAGCAACATTAGTATAACTAAAACAGTAACTATTATATTACTATTAATGATAATATACTAAATAATATCTTCTTGTTTTATATTTTGTGTCCAACTTGAAATAATAGAGGAGAAAGTCATAGTTATGACACATTTATTGCATTTGTGTTGCATAACTTAAATTCTGTAGTGTAATAAAGATGTTACATTATGTCATAATAAGACTTTTATTATGTAATTAGGATTTACCAAAACAACACAGATCATCAAATATATTCTAAATAAAAATAAAAATAATTATGTACGATTAAATAAGGGCACAATCAGTGGGAAAAGTCATGATTATATGTTTAAAAATGTAGTAAAATATCTCGCTATTTTTTACAATAAAATACAATAAATAAATAAATAAATAAATGAATGAACAAAACATAAATATCTGTGATATATAAGAGTCCCTATAAGGTAATAAAACCACACACAAAACGATACACACATTACCCACCTCCAGAGTGCGAATTACAGGTGGGTTTGGGGGGGATTGACCCCCCTAATTAACACTTGATCCCCCCTGAAGGGTCAGCCCTTTAATTGAGAGAAATAGTTCACGCTGATCTGTATTTTAAATAATAATGTTAATGATTAATATAACAGATAAAATAAATATACATTTGTCCACCCCTATAATAGCTAATACCACTGTGAAAATAATCGGACCAATCGGTCTGTGCAAGACAAACAAATTAGACTGAAACTGGCAGATCTAGAGCACCGATAGACATTCACAAGTGACACCTTTAGGTCAATTGGTGTTGGTATTGCCTCCCTACTAAGCTGGTCAGGCTGGTTTTAGCTGGTCACCCAAGCTGGTTTTAGCTGGTTTCCCAAGCTGGTCATAGCTGGTTTGTCAGGCTGGTTTTAGAGGGGTTTTGGACACTTTTAGCTGGTCTTAGCTGGTCAGGTTGGTCTTAGCTGGTTTTAGCTGGTCAAGCTGGTCTTAGCTGGTTTTAGCTGGTCAGGCTAGTCTTAGCTGGTTTTAGCTGGTCAGGCTGGTTTTAGAGGGGTTTTGGCCACTTTTTAGCTGGTCTTAGTTGGTCAGGTTGGTCTCAGCTGGTGTTAACTGGTCATAGCTGGTTTTAGAGGGGTTTTGGCCACTTTTTAGCTGGTCTTAGTTGGTCAGGTTGGTCTCAGCTGGTGTTAGCTGGTCATAGCTGGTTTTAGAGAGGTTTTGGCCTCTTTTTAGCTGGTCTTAGTTGGTCAGGTTGGTCTTAGCTGGTTTAAGCGGGTCAGGCTGGTTTTTAGAGGGGTTTTGGCTACTTTTTAGCTGGTCAGGCTGGTTTTAGATAATCAGGCTGGTTTTAGCTTGTCAGTCTGGTCTTGGCTGGTCAGGCTGGCTGGTCAGGCTGGTTTTAGCTGATCAGGCTGGCTGGTCTTAACTGGTTTTAGCTGGTCAGGCTGGTCTTAGGTGGTCAGGCTGGCTGGTCTTAGTTGGTTTTAGCTGGTCAGGCTGGTCTTAGGTGGTCAGGCTGGCTGGTCATAGCTCTTTTTAGCTGGTCAGGCTGGCTAGTCTTAGCTGGTTTTAGCTGGTCAGGCTGGTCTTAGCTGGTTTGAGCTGTGCTTGGCTGGTTAAATTTCTTTTCAGGTTGACCAGGCTGGGAGACCAGCTAAAACCAGCTACTTCCAGCTAAAACCAGCTAAGACTAGCCAACCAGCTTAGGCTGGTTTTAGCTGTTTAAATCACAGTAAAATTAAATGCACAGTTTATAAAGTTTGACCTCCAGTAAATAACCAATCACATGATACTGTAGGTCAGACACTAAATATCCCTCAAAACACTGAACACTTGAATACATTTATTAATAAATTAAATGTAATTTAAATAAATACAAAAATGACTGAAACTTGTATTAAACAAGCCACAGTAACATTACCAAAACGTTGACCCCCCTGATCGTCAATGACAGCATAATTAAGACTTTTATTATGTAATTGTGATTTACCAAAGCATAATTATAATACAAATCATGAATTATATTTGTAAACACGATATAAAAAGTAAACATAATGAGCTAGCAGAAAATATAGGACAATATAAAGGGGGTACAGTCATAAACTCGCTAGTTTATTTATTATTCAATATTTTAACATCGCTGAAAATAAAAATGCAACAATAAAAACCTATTAAATCGTAACGAAGTACGTAATATTTCATGAATGACTGTGACGTTTAAGAGTCACTGTAAAACAATAAAAACACGGAATAAGAAACAATAAACACATCACCTGCTAGTGCTACCTCATGTATAAATCTATAAATCCACAAACGCCATCGGAGCTGAGGTCAGCAGCACGAGGGAGGGGCTGTTTTGGCATTTTCTGTCAATCATCTGGTAAAATGGGCGTGGCATGCGAGGACTTCGGCCTATGAGAAAACCGACATTTAAATTAAGATATGAATACATAAATAAATCCATCGCAAACCCAAACACTCTCATCCAGCATTTCGGAGGATTGATTCTCGACATAACGGATAAAACCCTTAAAAACGGGAACGCTGACTCGACGTTACCGTTAATATGACGAGAAAGCAACGGAATTCGCGCTGAATCTTCATAAGAAGGGACTTTAATACCTTTAGCTTTAGCCCGTTAGCCCGGACTGCTTGTGTGTGTGTGTGTGTGTATTTACAACGACAACTGTACATCTGTGTGTTTACGTGAGTAAGAAGATTATTAATATGATCGACGACTGATGGTGTGATCAAGGAATGAAGTGAAGAAGAAGTGCAGCACTTCTGGGATGTAGTGTTTGTTTGTTTAGGTGGGTTCATTGTTTCTCCTCACGTGTGTGTGTGTGTGTGATGTGTGTGTGCATCCTACATGATCCTACGCTTGTTTTTAATCCACATTTGTTTTTTAGATAGGCTAATGTAGCATAAAACAGCATAAATAATAATCTATAATCTATAAAATAAGCATCTATAATAAAATAGAAATGGGTTTGTTCTGCTAATATATTCGTCGTTATATGTATAATAAAAATACAGCGTATCGCATGACGTCAGCTTTTGTGCATATTATAATAGTGTATATAAAATTCTACGTTATATTTATTCATGAATTCCAGTGTTGTGCTGGGATCAAACCTACACAAACCGAACATACATATGATAATGATGTTGTGACGATAATGATAGTAATGTAACAGAGCAGAGTATATGTGTATTACATGTAATATATTATGATAATTAAATTAGTAGTTATGCTCATGATGTAGTTGCTTTAAGGTGATGCACGTGACGTCATTTTGCTTAAAGTTACGTGCTGAACGTGGGTTTCACACCTTGGCGTGATTTTGCTGGCTGTTTGTTGACTGTAAATGTTATTTATATATTTATTTCTCACTATCATGCACTGTATATAATATAAAATTGATTAAAAATGTCAGTAACCAGCAGCTGATCTGCAGCGTAATCACTGTTTATGTGAAATCCAACCCTGCTCTTGTTGAACTTGACAATAATGATTGCTTAAACAAGTGGTGATGTAGTGGCAAAACAAGCCTGATCTGCTCCTTCTCTTTGCATTTGTCATTGGTTTTATTGCGTCAACCCCATGCGGGAGCTGCTGACCCATGACTGAAGATGTGAAGCAAATATTGAAGGTTTGATTTTCGTCTGTATCCTTGTGTTTGTTTAGACGGGGACAGTCACTGCTGCTTCACAAGCCAAAAAAACAGCACTGGAAAGGAGTCCGTGTGTTTCCATAATGGAGAAGACAGAGAAGAGGCCTGGATATTTCGCCAGGTGAGATGAATAACAGATTGTGACGTGAAAAGCAAACACACTAGTCAGTGGTGCATGAATAAAAGAGAGCTAAAAGTAGTGATAGTGCTGGTGTGGTCGGGGCAAAAGAGGAATTAAAACTGTTTTGGTTTATTTAAAGCTGACGCAGATCCTGCTGTAGACCCTGATGATGATGAATGATTACATTGAAAACATTACAATGTCTTTATTGGTTGGTTTATATGTTTGTGAAATTAAAAGTAAAATTTAATTCAAAAGTTAAATGTCACAATTACTATCTTAATATCTAAAGTTATATCTATTATAGAGACAAACCAACAAACTAAAAACACAACAAGTACAAATACAATTTGGTTGTTTAAGAGCTGTTGAAGGAAAAATATCTATCTATTTATATGTCTGTCTATCTGTCTGTCTGTCTGTTCAATTAAATTTTCTATTAAATGTCTGTCTGTCTGTCCGTCTAACTGTCTGTCTACCTATCTATCTGTCTGTCCGTCTGTCTGTCTGCCTGTCGATCTGTCTGTCTATCTGTCTGTCTATTTGTCCGTCTATCTATCTATCTAACTATCTAACTATCTAACTATCTATCTGTCTATCTATCTATCTATCTATCTATCTATCTATCTATCTATCTATCTATCTATCTATCTATCTACTATCTATCTATCTATCTATATCTATCTATCTATCTATCTGTCCATCTGTCTGTCTATCTGTCCATCTGTCCTACTATCTGTCCGTCTGTCTGCCTACATTTATCTGTCTATCTATCTATCCATC
>NC_079454.1:53619253-53634572 GCF_903798145.1 Danio aesculapii | reverse complement strand
TCTTTTATTTACTTTTTTTGACTTAGTATGAAATATTTAATCTCATTATGCCATTATTTTGATGTATTAATCTTCCTCTTTTTTATTAAAATTAGCATGTCATATTTCCACTTTTGATCTCATTATGACACGTGATAATTTCCAAATTGAAATAACCCAGTATTGTTTAGAATGTGTCTTTAGTCATTTAAAGGTATTGTACATGGTTTTGTCAGCTATTACTTTAAACGCTAGGCTAAAATATTGGGTTATTTCACCCCAAATTAAAATATAGACAACCACAAATTTTGGTTTAAGTTTGGTCCTATAAATTTAATTTAGATATTAACCCAGCAGGTTGGTTGTTTTGACAATATTTTTCCAAAAATGGAGTTGAAATACCCAAGTATGCTTTAAGAGTGTGTCTTTAACAATAATTGTTTAGTTATTCGTGAGCTATTTCTTTAAATGCTAGGCTAAAATACTGGGTTATTTTTAGCAAATTTCAAATATGGTCAATCGTTGGGTTAAATATGTCCTAAAAATATATTTATAAAAGAATTAACCCAGCAGGCTGGTTGTTTTGTCAATATGTTACCCAAAATCAGCTTGAAATAACCCAGTATTTTGTAGAATGTGTATTAAAAGCTTTTTCATTTTTGGTAAGCTACTCATTTACATGGTAAGCTAAAATAATTGGGTTATTTCAACCAAAAATAACATAAGAACAGCCCCAAAAGTTGGGTTAAATTTGCTCCCATAAAATTGTATTTAAAAATAAACCCAGCAGTTGGTTTTGACCAAATTTGACCCTAAATTGGGTTGAAATATCCCGGTAGAATATTCAGTCACCTAAAGCTTTTTTTGTTTACCTATTCCTTGAAATGCTATAGGGTAAAATACTGGGTTATTTTCACTCAAAATAAAATACAGACAACCTCAAATGTCTGTTTAAATTTGGTCATATAAACCTTATTTAATAATTATGGTTTAGTTTGTCTTTTATTTACTTTTTTTGACTTAGTATGAAATATTTAATCTCATTATGCCATTATTTTGATGTATTAATCTTCCTCTTTTTTATTAAAATTAGCGTGTCATATTTCCACTTTTGATCTCATTATGACACGTTATAATTTCCACATTGTCCTAACCATTGTACAATGAATAATACAGTGTAATAATTTCATCTTATCACGATTATTATCTTATCGCCATTATTTCTCTTTATATCTCAGAATAAAATCATTAGTTTTTTTAATTTTCATGTCATATTTTTGACATCCCATAATATTTCATTCATTTTCCTTCGGCTTAGTCCCTTATTATCAGGGGTGGCCACAGCGGAAAGAACCGCCAACTATTCCAGCATATGTTTTATGCAGCGGATGCCCTTCCAGCTGCAACCCAGTACTGGGAAACACCCATACACTCTCACATTCACACACACACACACACACTCCTAAATCTTGACTATTGAATATTTTCACTTGCAAAGGCTGCGCTAGGCCATACGTGTGCTCTTGACGTAGCAGGGTCACGGTAGGGAAAGTAGTTGAAAAAATTGACCTGGGAAAATTAGATAGATTATAGGTTCTGTATGTCGATTTCGATTATGTTTCGATTAATTGCCCAGCCCTATGGCTTAGTATGTTATTTGTTACAGCTAAATGTTTTAGTTTTTCTCAAAGTATAATTTGGTTCAAACTATAAAATGTAGTTTAATCTACAGTGCTCAACCTATAGGAGTTGACCCCTCACGAATCTCTCATTTAAGTTAATATGTTTGTGCATATACAGTGAATAGTGAAGTAGTAAAATAGCACATCCCACATAGCAAATGCAGAGTTTTGTCCAATAGTGTTTTCATATTATGCTGTTTTTGCATTCTGTCAGAGTCTATAAACTCCTCTACCCTCGAGCTGTCGTTACCGTTGTTGGGCCTCATGCGTGTGTGTGTGTGTGTGCGTGTGTGTTTATCAGCTCCAGTCTGTGATGGGTGTGACTCTGAATTATCAGTCTGATATGTGTACAGTATGAGACGTGATGAGGCACTGCTGCTTAAAGGGACAGTTCAACCAAAACAAATTACATTCGGTCATCATTTACACATGCATATTTGACTCAATGTTGGGTTAAAACAACCCAGAGTTTTATATAGATAAAAACTTTTCTTTTTCCATGCATTGATGTTTCTGTAAAGTTCAATCCCAAAATTGTACATTTGAGTTCTCCATAATTGATCAGTCCACATCAAAATGATGGGTTCTACACAATTCCTTCATGTTTTCCCAACACAAATCGATTAAGTTAATGTTGGGTTACATTTGCTCCTATTAATGTAATAAAAGAAAATGAACCCATCAGTTGGTTTTGTCCATATTTTACCCAAAATTGGGTTGAAATAACCCAGTATTGTTTAGAATGTGTCTTTAGTCATGTAAAGGTATTGTACATGGTTTTGTCAGCTATTACTTTAAATGCTAGGCTAAAATATTGGGTTATTTCACCCCAAATTAAAATATAGACAACCACAAATTTTGGTTTAAATTTGGTCCTATAAATTTAATTTAGATATTAACCCTGCATGTTGGTTGTTTTGTCAATATTTTTCCAAAAATGGAGTTGAAATACCCAAGTATGCTTTAAGAGTGTCTTTAACACTAATTGTTTAGTTATTGGTGAGCTACTTCTTTAAATGTTAGTCTACAATATTGGGTTATTTTTACCAAATTTCAAATGTGGTCAATTGTTGGGTTAAATATGTCCTATAAATCCTAAAATTACAATTATAAAAGAATTAACCCAGCAGGCTGGTTGTTTTGTCAATATTTTACCCAAAATCGGCTTGAAATAACCCAGTATTTTGTAGAATGTGTATTTAAAGCTTTTTCGTTTTTGGTGAGCTACTCATTTAAATGGTAAGCTAAAATAATTGGGTTATTTCAACCTAAATTAACATAAGGACAGCCCCAAAAGTTGGGTTAAATTTGCTCCCATAAAATTGTATTTAAAAATAAACCCAGCAGTTGGTTTTGACCAAATTTGACCCTAAATTGGGTTGAAATATACCAGTAGAATATTTAGTCACTTAAAGCTTTTTTTTTTGTTTTTTGTTTACTTTTTCCTTGAAATGCTATAGGGTAAAATACTGGGTTATTTCCACCCAAAATAAAATACAGAAAACCTCAAATGTTTGTTTAGGTTTGGTTATATAAATTTGATTTAAAAATTGACCCAGCAGTTGGTTTTCCAAATTTAACCACAAATTGGGTTGAAATAACTTATTATTTCTTTAGAATGTGTCTTAAGTCATTTAAAGCTTAAATAATGGGTTGTTTCAACAAAATGTAAAATGGTCAAACCCAAATGTTGGGTTAAATTTGGTCCTATAAATATAATTATAAAAAAATAACCCAGTAGGTTGGCTGTTTTGTCAATATTTTACTTAAAATGTAGTTGAAATAACCAAGTATGTTTTAGAGTGTGTCTTTCACACTCTTTCAGCTAATTCTTCATTTTTTAATCAGCCATTCCTTTAAACGCTAAGCTAAATTACTGGGTTATATCACCAGATGTTGGTTTAAATTTGATCCTATAAACTGAATGTACAACAATGATCACAGCAGGATTTGTCAATATTTACCCAAAATTAAAAAGAAACAACCAAGTATGTTCAGTTATTGGTAAACTACTCCTTTAAATGCTAGGCTAAACAACTGAGTTTAAAATATTTAAAATATGGCCAAACCCAAATGTTGGGTTGAAATTGGTAATATAATAATTAAACAATTAATCCAGCAGGTTGGTTGTTTTGTTAATATTTTAATCAAAATTGAGTTGAAATTACCAAGTATGCTTTTAGAGTGTGTCTTTCACACTAATGTTTGAGTTATCGGTTAGCTACTCCTTTAAATGCTAGCCTAAAATACTGAGTTATTTATATCAAATTTAAAATATGGCCAAACCCAAATGTTGAATTAAATTTGGTCCTATAAATATAATTATGATAGAATAAACCCAGCAGTTTGGTTGTTTTGTCAATATTTTACCCAGCATTGAGTTGAAAGGACCAAGTATGTTTTAAGAGTGTGTCTTTCACATTGATTGTTCAGTTATTGGTGTGCTACTCCTTTAAATGCTAGGCTAAAATACTGGGTTATTTACACCAAATTTGCAATATGGCCAATCCAAAATGTTGGGTTAAATTTGGTACTATAAATATTATAGAATTAACCCAGCAGGTAGGTTGTTTTGTCAATATTTTACCAAAAATAAGCTGAAATAACCAAGTATGTTTCTCAGTAATTGTTGAGTTATCGGTCTGCTTCTCCTTTAAATGCTAGGCTAGATCTCCATCCGCCGGAGGGAATCCTTTTCCAAGGGCATCCGCGCGAGCATCTTACCTTGGTGACCACATTCTGCTGCAGTCCCGACTGCAGATCAAACCGCCACTCCGAGCACAAACACGCCGTTACGAAGCTGCTGTCGGTTCCGTTCGCGATCGCCTCCACGAACAAATCCCGATCCGTCCCGTTCCCCGCGCTGCCCTGATCCGGCCGGACGCACTTCCTGTCCGGTTGGCCGAGTAGAAAGTGATCCGAAAACTGGCTGAATGAAATGAGGAACGCCGGGATCCACGTTAGAGCCACCAGCCGCCGCTGGTACCTCCCGAACCCGCCGAGGAACGGCAGAACCACCGTGTCCACCTGCGAGAGCCGCTTGTGCGGTTCGGACTGCGACACATTGCCGTTCTCCGCCGGTGGGTTCAACCCGTCCAGCCGAACCGCATCCATAACGCGTCGGTTTTATAACGCGCAGGGTCTTTGTCTGAAAAACACACTCACACACACACACTGAGAGAAGATCCAGTCGGTAACCGAACAGAAGCCAGTCTGAATCCGAGCTACGATAATCCAGCGGGCGGGTTGATGCGCACGGGGCCCCATAAGGTACCCGCCGGTCACAACGCCATTACCGGGCTGTCGGACGCCCAGAGCCGCGCGTCGGTGCCCGGTGGTCTCCAACAGGTCCGCAGGTAACGCAGCTGGCGCACAGGTGTGGCCCGTGTATCCATCCTTCAATCCCGCTGTGCTCACATCAGGGATGCTGCTGGGCCGATCCCACCCAGCGCTCGCACACTAGCTCGTAAATAACCCCTAGGTAGTAAAGGTTTGGTCAGTGGAGCGCGCGCCCGACGCAGAGCTGCAGCCCCGGTGTCCGTTCGTCCGCCCGTTTGCACCGGCGATCGAGCATCACACGGCATCCAAATTGCAAGACCCGCCCACTTTGCGAGGATCGAGCGCTCATATTGGCTGGCGCGGGCTGATCTGTCCTCCGCTGCGCCTGATTGGACGAGCACAACAAAGAGGCTTTGTGTGCATCTGCCCCCCATGAGCTCAGGCGAAAACACTTCAACACTACAGCATGGTTAACTTCATTTATGCGCAATTTATCCACTGATTCGCTTTTGACTGAGAGTTATGCGAGTCTATACATTTAGATCTCCCAAATACATTCAACGAATAAATAGACACAGATAGATTTATTCGAGGTTAAATGTTTTTTTTATTATTATGTGAGAACAATAAGAGAGCACAGAAATATAGAGCATTCAGTTATTTTATTTTATCTTGATGTATTATTTTAACACATAATAATGTTTTATATTTTTTATATTTAATTTTATTTATTTGTTTTTATATAATACATTATAATATATTTATATAATATATATATTAAAATAATATGATTTAAAAAAATTCAATACAATGCCTTCTACATAAATAAATAAATGGACATGAAATATTGATTTAAGCTTTAATGTTTTATTATGTGAGAACAGAGTGTTACAGATTATATTATATTATTATATTATATTATATTATATTATATTATATTATATTATATTAATTTATATTATATTATATTATTATTATATTATATTATATTATATTATATTATATTATATTATATTATATTATATTATATTAATTTATATTATATTATATTATTATTATATTATATTATATTATATTATATTATATTATATTATATTATATTATATTATATTAATTTATATTATATTATATTATTATTATATTATATTATTATTACATTATATTATTATATTATATTATATTATTATTACATTATATTATTATATTATATTATACTATATTATATTATTATATTATATTATATTATATTATTATTAATATTATTGTATTAATTTATATTATATTATATTATTATTATATTATATTATTATTACATTATATTATTATATTATATTATATTATATTATTATTATATTATATTATTATTATGTTATTATATTTTATTATATTATATTCTATTATATTCTATTATATTATATTCTATTATTATTATATTATATTATATTATATTATATTATATTATATTATATTATATTATATTATATTTACATTTACATTTAGTCATTTAGCAGACGCTTTTATCCAAAGCGACTTACAAATGATTATTATATTATATTATATTGTATTATATTATATTATATTATATTATATTATATTATATTATTATATTATTATATTTTATTATTATTATATTATATTATATTATATTATATTATATTATATTATATTATATTATATTATATTATATTATATTATTATATTATATTATTATATTATTATTATATTATATTATTATATTATATTATACTATATTATATTATTATATTATATTATATTATATTATTATTAATATTATTGTATTAATTTATATTATATTATATTATTATTATATTATATTATTATTACATTATATTATTATATTATATTATATTATATTATTATTATATTATATTATTATTATGTTATTATATTTTATTATATTATATTCTATTATATTCTATTATATTATATTCTATTATTATATTATATTATATTATATTATATTATATTATATTATATTATATTATATTATATTTACATTTACATTTAGTCATTTAGCAGACGCTTTTATCCAAAGCGACTTACAAATGATTATTATATTATATTATATTGTATTATATTATATTATATTATATTATATTATTATATTATTTATTTTATTATTATTATATTATATTATATTATATTATATTATATTATATTATATTATTATTATATTATATTATATATATTATATTATTATTATATTATATTATTTTTAAATTATATTATTGTTATTAATATTATATTACTTTATATTATATTATATTATATTATATTATATTATATTATATTATATTATATTATATTATATTATATTATATTATCTTGCCAAAAGTAAAACTTAATGAGCTGAAGACTGATTTGAATTTTAAAATTATGAAAAGAAATGCAATACATTATAATTTGCAGTTATACATAATAATTATTATTTTTAATTCTTGATTTATTATTAATTTATTTGAGTTTATTATGAATACCAGTAATTTAATTTGAATATTCAAAAACGAGCATCAAATAAAACAAATCAGCTTTTAAAACATTGTTTAAGCGGTGTTTAAAGTGTTCCCATCACTCTGAGGTTTTCTCCCCCTTTAGTGTCTTTGAAATAACTGTGATGTTTTCATTCATTCAGCCTCTGCGCTGTGAAGAGCAGCCATATGGCCTGGCAGGACTGGACTCGGCTCTTCAGAACACAGACATCAGCCAAGAGCCAATCACAAAGGATTTTCTGGAAGAGTCTGCTGTCCTTGGCTCACTCGGATTATCCAAACAAAGACAAGTAGATCACTGCACTCTAGGACACTGTATATCACCGTATAACTGTACATCACAGTATATAACTGTATATCATCACAGTATATAACTGTATATCATCACAGTACATCATCACTGTATATAGACGGACGTCACTGTATATAACCGTACATCACTGTATATAACCGCATATCACTGTATATATCTGTACATCACTGTATACAACCGCATATCACTGTATATATCTGTACATCACTGTATACAACCGCATATCACTGTATATATCTGTACATCACTGTATATAACCGCATATCACTGTATATATCTGTACATCACTAAATAACCGTACATCACTGTATTTAACCGCATATCACTGTATATATCTGTACATCACTGTATATAACCGTACATCACTGTATATAACCACATATCACTGTATCTATCCGTACATCACTGTATATAACCGTATATCACTGTATATAACTGTACATCACTGTATATAACCATATATCACTGTATATAACTGTACATCACTGTATATAACCATATATCACTGTATATATCTGTACATCACTGTATATAACCGTACATCACTGTATATAACCGCATATCACTGTATATATCTGTACATCACTGTATATAAGCGTACGTCACTGTATATAACCACATATCACTGTATATATCTGTACATCACTGTATATAAGCGTACATCACTGTGTATAACCACATTTCACTGTATATATCCATACATCACTGTATATAACCGTATATCACTCTATATAACTGTACATCACTGTATATAACCGTATATCACTCTATATAACTGTACATCACTGTATATAACCGTACCTTACTGTGTATAACCGTACATCACTGTATGTAACTGTACATCAGTGTATATAACCGTACATCACTGTATATAACCACATATCACTGTATCTATCCATACATCACTGTATATAACCGTATATCACTGTATATAACTGTACATCACTGTATATAACCGTATATCACTGTATATAACTGTACATCACTGTGTACAACCGTACATCACTGTATATAACTACACATCACTGTATATAACGGTACATCACTGTACATAACTGTACATCTCTGTACATCACTGTATACAACCATACATAATTGTATATAGCCTTATATCACTGTATATAATCATACATCACTGTATTTAACCGTACATCACTGTATTTAACCGTACATCACTGTATATAATCGTACATCACTGTATATAACCGTACATCACTGTATATAATCTTATATCACTGTATATAACTGTACAGCAACGTATATAAACACACATTACTGTATATTACTGTACATCATCACTATACATCACTGTATATAACTGTACATCACTGTATATAATCGCATATCACTGTATATAACTGTACATCATTGTATATAACTGTACAGCAACATATATAAACACACATCACTGTATATTATTGTACATCAATGTATCTAATGACACATCACTGTATATTACTGTTCATCATCACTGTAGATCACTATATAACTGTACATCACTGTACATCACTGTATATAACCGTACATTACTGTATTTAACTGTACATCACTGTATATAACTGTACATCACTGGCTATAACTGTACATCACTGTATATTACTGTACATCACTGTATATAATTGTACAGCAATGTATATAAACACATTACTGTATATTACCATACATCATCACTGTACATCACTGTATATAACCGTACATCACTGTATATAACCGTACATTACTGTATATAACTGTACATCACTGTATATAACCGTACATTACTGTATATAACTGTATATCACTGGCTATAACTGTACATCACTGTATATCACTGTACATCACTGTATATAATTGTACAGCAATGTATATAAACACATTACTGTATATTACCGTACATCATCACTGTACATCACTATATATAACTGTACAGCAACATATATAAACACACATTACTGTATATTACCGTACATCATCACTGTACATCACTATATATAACTGTACAGCAACATATATAAACACACATTACTGTATATTACCGTACATCATCACTGTACATCACTATATATAACTGTACAGCAACATATATAAACACACATTACTGTATATTATTGTACATCAATGTATCTAATGACACATCACTGTACATCACTTTATATAACCGTACATCACTGTACATCACTTTATATAACTGTACATCACTGTATATCACTGTACATCACTATATATAACTGTACAGCATAGTATATAAATACACATCAATGTATATTACCGTACAACATCACTGTACATCACTGTATATAAGCGTACATCATCACTGTATATCACTGTACATAACCGCACATCAATGTATCTAATGACACATCACTGTATATTACTGTTCATCATCACTGTACATCACTGTATATAACTGCACATCACTATATATAACTGTACAGCAATGTATGTAAACACACATCACTGTATATTACCGTACATCATCACTGCACATCACTGTATATAAGTGTACATCATCACTGTACATCACTGTACATAACCGCACATCAATGTATCTAATGACACATCACTGTTTATAACCATACATCATAGATTTATGATTGACAGTTGCTAAGGCATTGCTAGGTGGTTACAGGGGTGGTCTAGGTGGATGCTGAGGTATTGCTTGGCCGTTGGGACAGTTGCTAGGGTGCTGTGAGTGGTTGCTGTGGTTTGGCTAGTAAGTTGAAAGGTCATCAGTAATTGGCATCTTGGTTGTCTGAGTAAAAAGAGCTTAGCCTTAAATCTGTATGACAGTCTGGTGCAAAGTTATGAGGTCACAAAGTTTTGTCCAATGACTTGTCTGATTTTTCCGGGTCAGTTTCCTGAAAACCATAAGTCGGATCAGTTAGAAAAGATATAGCAACCCGAGTCAGAGCAGTTTGGAGTTCGTTTGGTTTGCTAGCTTGAATGGTTAAGGAGGAGATGCATGTAGAAATTAGTCTCAGAAGAAGACAGAAGAAGCAGAAGAAGTTTATGTAGTATAACAGTGTGTTGGCTTTCTCAATGTCAAGCCACAATAAAACAGGCCTGTAGCCAGGAGGGGCTCGGGTGGTTCAGACGACCTTCCCCTCACTGACCAAGTCCAGAATTTGTGCCATACATGAGCTTATTTGTCCGATTTTGATTGTTATATTATCATAAATAGTGAAAACCCATCGAAAAAGGCTTAAGACCAAGCGGAATGCTCTGTTGGCTGTCGCTTCAGTGTGACCTTAGCTAATCAGTTTTGGCCAATGCTAACAAATATTTTCATTTTACAATCTGACAAAGTCATCTTTCGTTACTACATTGTTTTTAAACTGAGAAAACATGTGACAGGTAACTTTTATTCACAATCTTGGACCTTATTCCTGAAACAAAAAATGACCAATAAAACGATGTAAAGTGAAGCACCAAAAACAGACCATATTAATTGATTTGAATATTAATTTGGCGATTGTTGTTATCCATGAATGTTTGAATGTACCTTATGTAAGTGAGGCTGGAAAAATCGTGAAGCTCTACATTATTATTATTATTATTATTACTACTACTCATATTATTACTAGTCTAGTAACTAGACTAGTTATTACTAGTCCCTTTATTAATCAGAAGTCGCTACAGCCAACTTATCCAGCATATGTTTTATACAGCGGATGCCCTTCCAGCTGCACCCATCACTGGGAAACACCCATACACACTCATTCACACACATACACTACGGACAATTTAGCCTACCAAATTCACCTATAGCACATGTGTTTGGACTTGTGGGGGAAACCGGAGCACCTGGAGGAAACCTACACGAACACAGGGAGAACATGCAAACGTCACACAGAAATGACCCAGCCGAGGCTCGAACCAGCTCGAACTTGCTGTGAGGCGACCCAGCTAGCAAAATTCATGTGGCTTAAATCTGGCCCACACCAGACACTTACATCTGGCCCACGTACCGCATGGAGTGATGGCTCTAGGGCGGTCCACTCCTGTTTGTCAGATCTGGGCCACAAATAAGCCAAAGCAATACCACATATTAGCCAGAAATCAACCAAATGAACCAGAACTGACCTTATTCTGGGCCACAATTTGCTTTGATTCTGGCCCAAATCTGGCCTACACTTTAAACTTGCTGGGTGTGGCAAAGTACAAAAATCCCAGCATGCATTGCAGTATGAATATAGCTTATTGATGCTCCAGTTTTCATTATTTACTTTTGATTCTGCTGTTTATGTTGACGTGGTTGATTTTGTCTCTTTTAGTATCCTGTTTATGATGTTTGTGAGTTTTGTTCATTTTGTTAGTTGTCACCATTGTTGAGGTTCATACGCTGATTATTGATGTCTCTGTGAGCAGAATTTGAACCATAGAATTTTTTTAGCTTATAAACTTTTATAATTCTGTGGCATGTGCAAGCATGTTATTACATTACTTTAATAATGGATTAAACATTGGTTAACATCAGTGAATTATATTATTTCACCACAGCTTACTGTTTTATTAGCCATAGCTTACTGTGCCAAATATTTGCCAAAAGTGGCCCACATTTGTTTTAGGATAACTGGGCCACATTTGCCATATCTTCTCTGGGCCACTATAGGCTAACGGCAGCATTAGCCAGAGTTTACTGTGCTGAATATTTGCCAAAAGTGGCCCACATATGTTTTAAAATAACTGGGCCACATTTGCCATATCTTCTCTGGGCTGCTTTAGGCTCACAGCCACATTAGCCAAAGCTAACTGTGCCAAATATTTGCCAAATGTAGCCCATATTTGTTTTAGGATAACTGGGCCACATTTGCCATATCGTCTCTGGGCCACTATAGGGTAATGGCAGCATTAGCCAGAGTTTACTGTGCTGAATATTTGCCAAAATTGGCCCACATATGTTTTAAAATAACTGGGCCACATTTGCCATATTTTCTCTGGGCCGCTTTAGGCTCACAGCCACATTAGCCAGAGCTAACTGTGCCAAATATTTGCCAAACGTGGCCCATATTTGTTTTAGGATAACTGGGCCACATTTACCATATCTTCTCTGGGCCACTATAGGCTAACGGCTGCATTAGCCAGAGCTAACTGTGCCAAATATTTGCCAAACGTGGCCCATATTTGTTTTAAAATAACTGGGCCACATTTGCCATATCTTCTCTGGGCCACTTTAGGTTCACAGCCACATTAGCCAGAGCTAACTGTGCCAAATATTTGCCAAATGTGGCCCATATTTGTTTTAGGATAACTGGGCCGCATTTGCCATATCTTCTCTGGGCCACTATAGGTTAACGGCAGCATTAGCCAGAGTTTACTGTGCCGAATATTTGCCAAAAGTGGCCCACATATGTTTTAAAATAACTGGGCCACATTTGCCATATCTTCTCTGGGCCGCTTTAGGCTCACAGCCACATTAGCCAGAGCTAACTGTGCCAAATATTTGGCAAACGTGGCCCATATTTGTTTTACGATAACTGGGTCACATTTGCCATACCTTCTCTGGGCCACTATAGGCTAACGGCAGCATTAGCCAGAGTTTACTGTGCTGAATATTTGCCAAAATTGGCCCACATATGTTTTAAAATAACTGGGCCACATTTGCCATATTTTCTCTTGGCCGCTTTAGGCTCACAGCCACATTAGCCAGAGCTAACTGTGCCAAATATTTGCCAAACGTGGCCCATATTTGTTTTAGGATAACTGGGCCACATTTGCCATATCTTCTCTGGGCCACTATAGGCTAACGGCTGCATTAGCCAGAGCTAACTGTGCCAAATATTTGCCAAATGTGGCCCATATTTGTTTTAGGATAACTGGGCCGCATTTGCCATATCTTCTCTGGGCCACTATATGCTAACGGCTGCATTAGCCAGAGTTTACTGTGCCGAATATTTGCCAAAAGTGGCCCACAAATCTTTTAAAATAACTGGGCCACATTTGCCATATCTTCTCTGGGCAGCTTTAGGCTCACAGCCACATTAGCCAGAGCTAACTGTGCCAAATATTTGCCAAATGTGGCCCATATTTGTTTTATGATAACTGGGCCGCATTTGCCATATCTTCTCTGGGCCACTATAGGTTAACAGCAGCATTAGCCAGAGTTTACTGTGCCAAATATTTGCCAAAAGTGGCCCACAATTGTTTTAAAATAACTGGGCCACATTTGCCATATCTTCTCTGGGCCACTATAGGCTCACAGCCACATTAGCCAGAGCTTACTGTGCCAAATATTTGCCAAAAGTGGCACACAAATGTCTTAAGATAACTGGGCCACATTTGCACCTACACGTGTGAGCCACTTTAGGCTTAAGAATAAGACCCAGATTACCCTTAAATGACTATGCCACATTTTTACCTACTGTGGCCCAGATTTGTCCTCCATCATTTGGGCCAAATGCTATCTGGGGATTGTGCTATCCACTGCGCTATTACTAATAATATTGTTATTTTTTTATTATTTTATTATGTTAAAAAAATATTCAAATGGTGAAATTCTGACTGAGGAAAGTTGAATGTGCTGGCCAGTTAGTTATTTGCCTAATGACAATAGACTACAGTTTTTCATTTAAATCTTTAACAGATTCCCATTTTTTCTAGTTATATAAGATGTAATGAATATGTCTTTTAAAAATAATTATTTCTTCACCTTTTATGATAATTTTTTGGGTAATTCTGCCAAAAATAGCGCTTAAAATTAGCGATTTAAATGTTGGCCATAGATTAGTTCAGTTTTATAGTCACCACACTTCAGTTTGCCGCCCAAAATGATTGAGAAAAAAACATTAATCTAGCAGGCCAACATTGGTCGTGTTATCAAAGCTTTGTAGTGACTACAAACAGAAGAGATGGGAAATTCTGCTGTTTGCTTCCCTCTAGAGGCGCTTATGGGTAAGTATTCATTGATAATCTGCGTTTATTTAAGTAGAACAGCAGATGGCGGAACATGTTTAGAAACAACATCCGGTACATTTTTGAGTTTTTATTTCTCATGAGGGCTCAACATTTCGTTGTTTTTGTGTGTTAAAGATATTTTTTTATCGCTCTTATTGCACAACAGTCGAGTTCCAGAAGTAAAAATCATAAATTCCTCGGTAAATATATATGAACACACATTCCTAGCATCGTCTGTGAGGTTAACACATGACAAAACCGTCAACCAGAAGCCACAAATCGTCCTTAAAATCAATACCTCAACATGTGTATCTTAAAATATAGTTTCTTTTCTATAATATACAGTTGACTAGCTTCTCTCTGATCTTTTACCCGAGACGTGACCATTTTTTGAGGGATCGTTAAAATATATGATAATTTGTTTTACCTTGGCATTTATTTCTTTTTTGTTTTGCTTTGTTTTGTTCTCTTTGCTGTTTATCTTTATATTGGCAAATATAAAGATAATCTTTCTCTTTGTGTGTGGTTTAGGTTTGGTTTATTCACTAACATCATTTACAATTAATGAGTAAATCATTTATATGATATAATTTATTTTGTATTGTTCTGTTTTTATGTTAATGCCCTGTATTTGATACTCATTTGCATTATATAAATGAAAAAAAATCAACAAAAAGTTAATA
>NC_079454.1:53601753-53614253 GCF_903798145.1 Danio aesculapii | reverse complement strand
AGATATGGTAAGTATCAAATGCTGAGTAAGAGGATAGTGAATACCAGGAGGGTACTCTCTATGAGTCCGCTTCGTAGAACCGAGACCGGACGATGAGTGAAGTGAGGTGTGTGCTTATATAGTGAATAAGAGTGATTGGGTGCAGCTGTGTGTGATTAGAACTCTGGTGACGATGGGCGCTGTGTGGAATTGGTGGAAGAGCCTGGCCAATCCGTGACATGTTTATGATCAAGATAGTCAAATGGCTGTCATGTTTTCATGATCACAGTTTACACTGTTCATTTTTTCCAATGCAAAAAGCGTCAGATTTTGGTGACACTTCCTGAAAATGCTCAAGACAGCACTGTATACTATTTGCACAGCCATTTGAGAACTACAGTAAAGTTAGACATCACTGCATTTAGTGAGTTTCACATGTTTACTGCATCTGCTCTTTGCATATACAGCATTGTGCAAAAGAGTAAATCCACCCTTATTTACAACAAACATAAACGTCCTTTGGGTCGAGCTGTGCACAACTGTAGACAATACTGCAGTACATATTAAAACTGAACCTACAACACACAAGGGTCTGTAAATCATTCATGAATCTGTTCAGTTTAAAAGACGTTTTCAGGAAAAAAAAAAGATTTAAAAATGTTAATAAAATTAGCCTGACAGATTTCGACAACTCGTTCAACATGACTCGAGTAATGAAATGAGGACTTTTAGTTTAATATAGAATGACTTTTCAGCATTCACAAGTTCAGTTCATTTTGCCTGACATGACATAAGCAGATGATAATAATATAAAACAGCAGAGAGTTGTATGAAAGCAGTTGATGCATGTCCAAAAGCATTCGCAATTTGTTGGAAGGAATGAGAAACTGCTGCTGTGATGTGCACAGATAACTAACTGTTTAGAGAAATGCATGAACTGTTGTGCAAATGTAAATAGTGTTGTGAGAAATGCACCAAAGCCACTGAGAAAAACTGTAATATTTCCCAGATGATGTTTAATAGAGCAAGGAAATGTTCACAGTATGTCTGATAATATTTTCTCTTCTGGAGAAAGTCTTATTTGTTTTATTTCGGCTAGAATATTCAAAAGTCTCCAAAACAAACCATCATTATTCAATAACTTGCCTAATTACCCTAACCTGCCTAGTTAACCTAGTTAAGCCTTTAAATGTCACTTTAAGCTGTATAGAAGTGTCTTGAAGAATATCTAGTCTAATATTATTTACTGTCATCATGACAAAGAGAAAATAAATCAGTTATTAGAGATGAGTTATTAAAACTATTATGATTAGAAATGTGTTGAACAAATAAACAGGGGGGTTTATAATTCTGACTGTAACTATATATATATATATATATATATATAATTAAAATATACAATAATTAATTTTATTTGATTAAATTAAATATTTTATTTTATTTTATTTTCATTTTTCCCTCACAGAAAAGATTAGCAAGTCCATACTTGAAGAAATTGAAGATGCAAATTAATCTTAGCAAGAGAGTTGGCTAGAGTTAGCTGGTAATCATTTTTTAAAATTAATTCTTCTTCTATTTCTTTTCATTTCATTAAAACATTTGTTTTTTAAACATTTTTATTTTATTACAAATTTTATTGAAATATTTTTTAAAATAAAACTTTGTAATTATTTTACTTTAATTTATTTTAAATTTCCCCTGCAGAAATATGTAATCATTTTTAAATAATTGTTTTTCTTTTTATTTCATTAAAACTGTAATTTTTCGAATTAAAACTCACATTTTTAATTTATAATTTTTTAAATGAAAAATGTTATTTTATTTTATATTTTATTTTTCCCTGACAGGAATGATTAGCAAGTTCGTACTTGAAGAATTTAAAGATGCAAATTAATCTTAGCAAGAGAGTTTGATTTGTAATCATTTTTTTAATTACAATTTTCTTCTAAATTTATTTGTATTTTTATTTCATTAAAATCTTTATTTTATTAACATTTCATTTAGATTTTTATTAAAGTATTTTTTTAATTTAAAATTTCTATTGAATTTGTTCAAAATTAAATTAAATTAAATTAAATTAAATTTAATTTAATTTAATTTAATTTAATTTAATTTAATTTAATTTAATTTAATTTAATTTAATTTAATTTAATTTAATTTAATTTAATTTAATTTTTAAAAATCTTCTCCTCCAATAAGGATTATAATTGTCGATGTGAGATAAACATCCATTGTTAAACAAATTAAAAGTTTTAACAGCGAGTCCACAGAAACACCCAGTTTAACAATGCGGGGCATTCAGCAGTCTAATAAAGCTGCTTGAATCTTGCGACTGAAGGCCAGAACAGAGAGGCGAGTTTAACAAGAGTATCAGGTGAAGCGTAACTCGATCACCTCAGGCTTTGGGGAACCAAACACAAACACAGCGTCTGTCTCTTGGTCTTTCCCAGATAACAGTGAGCGTTTCTCCCCTTTCTGGCTCACTTCCTGCTGGAGAAAAACACAAATGCATCCTGAGTTTCTTCCTCCAGTCACACATTCATCCGCATGACACAATGAACTTACTTCCCCACCAGACAATAATAATAAACCACCAGTCATTTACACAGAGAATATGTTTCGGAGTGGTTTTAAAGTAGATCTATTATGCCCATTTTTCATTCATTCATTTTCACTCGGCTTACTCCCTTTATTCATCAGAACCAGCAACCACTGAGACACCGTGTACATTACATTCCAGCCCATAACATTCAGCTATAGAGTTACTTAAAAATAGCAATTAATTATTAATTACATCTCCAAAATTGTATTAGAATCACTTTTCTGATTGCTATAATTAAATTACTGAATTAAAGGGGACCTATTGTGCAAAAATCATCAGTGTAAACGCAGTTGTATGTCAGCAGTGTGTGAATATATCCAGCCTCTAATAGTGAACTGTAATGAATTCTATTGTTTCTAATGCAGAAAGACTTTGATTGACATTCTCCCTTTGTCATGTCACCAGAGGGGAAAGCCCCGCCCACTAGTGCCCATCTCTCCCTCATTAGCATAGGATGTTAGTCTTGCTTTTGAATCTGCCACTATGCTGACACACAGGCGTCTGTAGCTCCGCCCTCTTCTGAAAAGAGCACAATCTTATTTGCATTTAAAGCGACAGTCACCAAAACACCACAGGTAGGATCAAAGCCAGAAAGGGTCAGTTTTAAGAGAGTTAGAGAACATTATGTGTGTGCTTTTTTGAGCTGAAACCTCACACACACACACACACACACACACACACACTTATTTACATCTTGTAAAAAAGGAGCAAAATAGGTCACATTTTTATATCCTTCGGCTTAGGCCCTTTATTAATCAGGGTTTGCCACAGTGGAATTAACCGCCAACTATTCCAGCATATGTTTTACACAGCAGATGCTCCTATAAACGTCAGTGCAGTAGAAATAAAACCTTTAATTCTTTATATTTGAGACAAGAATTTTAGTTTATTAAACAAAATACTTAAGCATTTAACAACAAACAACTGTCTTTAGTAAACAAACAGAAATAATCAGTAAAAATTAAGAAAACTGAAACATTTTATGTATAAAAACAAGCAATGAAGCCCTAACTCATACTTACCGTATACTTAAAGTGCATCTGGAAAGTATTGATAGCGCTTCACTTTCTCTATGTTTGTTTATGTTCCAGCCTTATTCCAAAATGGATTAAATTGATTGATTTCCTCAACATTCTACACACAATCCCCCATAATGACAATGTGGAAAAAGAGTTTTAAATTGTTGCAAATTTATTAAAATAAAGAAGCTGTAAACTCACATGTACATCAGTATTGACAGCCTTTGCTCAATACTTTGTTGATGCTCCTTTGGCAGCGATTACAGCCTCAAATCTTTTTGAATATGACGCCACAAGCTTGGCACACCTGTCTTTGGGAATTTTGGCCCATTCCTCTTTGCAGTACCTCTCAAGCTCTATCAGGTTGGATGGGAAGCGGCGGTGTACAGCCATTTTCAGATCTCTCCAGAGATGTTCAATAGGATTTAGGTCTGGGCTCTGGCTGAGCCACTTAAGGACATTCACCAAGTTGTTGTGAAGCCACTTTGTTGATATTTTGGCGGTGTGCTTTGGGTCATTGTCCTGCTGGAAGATGAACCATCGCCCCAGTCTGAGGTCAAGAGCACTCTGAAGCAGGTTTTCATTCAGGATGTCTCTGTACATCGCTGCATTCATCTTTCCCTCTATCCTGACTAGTCTTCCAGTTCCTGCTGCTGAAAAACATCCCCACAGCATGATGCTGCCACCACCACGCTTCACTGTAGGGATGGTATTAGCCTGGTGATGAGCGCTGCCTGGTTTTCTCCAAACGTAACGCCTGGCGTTCACTCCAAAGAGATCAGTTTGAGTCTCATCAGAGCAGAGAGTTTAGTTTCTGATGGTCTGAGAGTCCTTCAGATGCCTTTTGGCTAATTCCAGGCAGGGAGAGGATTCCGTGTGGCCACTTTACTATACAGGCCTGATTGGTGGATGGGGTTCACTACAGGAAGGCACAGGATCGCAAGATTATCAAAACAAGTAGATTTATTGATAACACTTACATGGATGAACACAGGAAGGTCATGGGGTGAAACAGACATCAACTGAGAGTACCGAACAAAGATTGAATGACATACATGGACTATAAATACACAGGGGGTGATTACACTGATCACACACAGGGGCGGAACAAAGGTGGAGGTGATGAACATAAACAAGTGGCGGGAAAGGTCAAAATGGGGAAAGGTCACATGACGAAAACAAAGAACTACATGGAATACAGGGTGTGACACCAAGAAGATGTCTAAAATCTTTACAGGTATTGACCCAGAGACTGTTTAGATGCATGTCACTGATGAGAAGATGACGGATGTTTACTGTATGATGACCGACATGGCCTTAAAGACGCAGCAGGCACAAAATGTCAACATGACGTCAGATTGAAGTTGTACCCCAATGTTGTGCTGACGTTGCATTTTGTTTGGAAATGAAAATCCGGTTGACATCAGAACTCAACCTCAGGCCGGCGTCAATGTTTAAAGTCCAACCTAAAATCAACCAAATATCAACGTCTAATGATGTTACAGCTTGATGTTGTGTGGACGTTACTACTATGACGTCTATCAGATGTTGGATTTTGGTTGTCATACCTGACGAATAAATGTCAGTATTTGACATCAATGTGTTTTTGGTTTAAGATGTTGGCTTGACGTTGGATTTTGGTCACTTTCTAACAAATAAAATCAACCAAATATCATCATCATTTGACGTCATTATTGGACATCAAAATAACGCTGTCCTTAGACGCTGGCTAGACGTAAAATTTTGGTCACCTGACATCACAACCTAAATCGAACCTAATATTAATGTCTAATGGCGTTGTTTGTCTGCTGGGCAATAACTAAATGCACTACAGAATGTTACGTTTACACACATCCACATATTACATGTAAATGCATCAGCTTTTTACAGCGTAATACTCACTACTCTTGAGTACTTCTGAAAGGTCTACTGTTTACTCAGACTTTCAGTAATATTTACAACAGATACTTTTACTCTACTTGCTCTACATTTTTAGGCAAGTAATGCTACTTTTACTTCAGTATGATGTTTCAGTACTCTTTCCACCCCTGTTTAAACAACATTTAAGAGGCCTACTTTTAGGCTTAGTGATTTGAACTAAACTCTTAAGTGTGTAACTAATTAGTAGCACTTATAAACTGACTGTAATTACGCTCAGATCAAAGTAAAAGCACTTTGATGAGTAATAAGTGTGTGTTTTGTTGTAAAAGTGTGTGTTTTCAGTAAGTGAGTGTGGTTTTGCTTTCCATGTTGCTCATTTGTTTAGCGTGAAGCGTTGTAAGGGTGTGTCATTGAAGGAAAGCATTTGAACAAGCAGTTCAGATTGTGCTCATTTGCATTATTATATAAAACACGCATAAATTACAGCAAAGTGCATGTACATTAATGCTCACAAATGTGAAATCAATATTATTTTTAAGGCTTTAAAAAGCTGGTTCGAGTGCCGGCTGGGTCAGTTGGTGTTTGTGTGTGGAGTTTGCATGTTCTCCCCGTGTTTGCTTGTTTCCTCCGGGTGCTCCGGTTTCCCCCACAGTCCAAAGTCATGCGCTATAGGGGAATTGATGAACTAAATTAACCGTAGTGTATGAGAGTGTGTTAATTAGTGTGGGTGTTTCCCAGTTTTAAGTTGTGGATGGAAAGGCATCCCTGTGTAAAACATATGCTGGAATAGTTGGTGGTTCATTCCACCGCGGCGACCTCTGAAAACTAAGCCGAAGGAAAATAAATATACGAATGAAGCCTATTTTAAGTTAGTTTGTCACACTTTATTTTAATGTACAATTATTAACAAACTATTAACTAAAGACTTATAAACTCAGTAAAGCTCAATAAACTACTAATTAGCTGCTTTTGAATAGTATTTGGGTTTTTGGGGTAGGTTTAGGGATGTAAAATAAGAGATCATACTTATAAGTGCTAATAAGCAGTTCATATTATGATAACAGGCAGGCAGGTGTAAGTATATGGTGTGAATTGTTACTCAAATGAAAGTGTAAGATTTTTAATTCATTTAGCAACAAATGAGGATTTTCATGACAATTATGAACCAAAATATTGTTATTGCATTAAATAAAAAATAAGTGTAACACTTTAGTTTAATCTCAATTCTCACTAGTGACTTATTACCTGACTATTATTAAAATAATAAGTATTTTTTTAAATTTATCCACACCCAATACCTAGTCCAACCCAATAAGCAGCAAATTAGGAGTTTATTAAGGCAAAATATATAGTTAATAGTTTATTAATAGCAATATATATACTTAATAAAATAAAGTGTTTGCAAAATAAGGAACTTAATGCATGAGATGTTTATGCATTATGGTAATGTCTGTCTTTTAAGTAAGTGAATGGAAATAAATATTTGAAAGTAATCAATTTAGGATGATTGCTGAGCATAGTTATAACATGTTAGATTGTACTCAACCATATACTCAACCAAAGCATCAAAAAGTATTGGTAACACTTTATAATAACTACACACTATGAATCATTTATTAAGCATTAGCATCTAGTGAATTCATAAAGCATTAACTCTACATTAATAAACGTTCATAAGCAGTTTATAACTGCAGCTACAAATGCTGTATTCTTGACTTATAAGCACGTGTAATGTGCTTAATAATTATGTTTTCATACTTTGTTAATGATTTATTTTTCATTACTAAATTAAGTATCGCATTATTTACAAGCCATTTGTATTTAAGAATAGTTGAGGGTTTTTAGGATCATTCAGAATGAGTTAGTAAATGATTAATAAACTATTGAAATCAATGTTTATATATCATATTATTCAGGCATATACTAATAGTTAACTAATATGTTAATAAATGCTTTATTTACTCAACTTCATGCAGTTTTGTGACCTAATCTAAAGTGAGGACTATTTATGCTTTATAAATCCCTTATAAATGACAAATAAAGGCTCAGAATTAAATGAACAATAATCTTTGCAATCTTTTCTAAAAAAATAAAATGACATTCACTAAATGAAAGTTTAAACATTGCTGAATAACAGGAGTGTCAAAATACGACATAAAACTGGATAAAACAACAACAACAACAATATAATAAGATGCAATGTTTAAACTCTACAGTTATTTTATTTAAGATAAGATTGCAAAGATTTATTTTTAATTTGAAGTACAGTTTTATTTGTGTATCTTTAAATGAAAAGGAATGAATAATGTCGTTTTTCCTGTTTAGAATTTAACTGAGCCTTTAATTGTCATTTATAAGGGATTTATAAAGCATAAAGAGTCCTCACTTTAGATTAGGTCACAAAACTAGATGAAGTTGAGTTAATAAAGCATTTATTAACATACATAGTAACCCTTAATATATGCCTGAATAATAAGATATATAAACATTGATTTCAATAGTTTATTAATCATTTACTAACTCATTCTGAATGATCCTAAAAACCCTCAACTACTCTTAAATACAAATGGTTTGTAAATAATGCGATACTCAGTTTAGTAATGAAAATAAATCATTAACAAAGTATAAAAATACAAGTATTAAGCGCATTATAAATATGTTTGTAAGTCAAGAATACAGCATTTGTGGCTGCAGTTATAAACTGCTTACTAACGCTTATTAATGTAGAGTTAATGCTTAACACATAATGAATTGACTATTTGCTAATGCTTAATAAATGATTCATAGTGTGTAGTTATTAAAAAGTGTTACCAAAGTATTTGCCTATTAAATTGATATTATAATCAATTTAAGCTATATCATCAATCGGGCAAGATCACTAAATGAGCCCACAACATGCTATTTCAGTCTGCAAGACAAAAATAAAAGCAGAAATATTTATTTAATATTAAACAATGTAATGATTAATGCATTACGAATGTATTTTAAAGGAGATTAGAAAAAGCAGCAATCATAGATGCAAAGAAATTAAATTGTTTGTCACTTTCAATTGTTAAAAAAGCCCAAAAACATACAAAAACAACATGTGTTTTTATTATTACATCAACTTAACTAAAATGACACCCAAATGCATGTATTATTATAATCAATTTGAGCTATTATCAATCAGGGATGATCAATAAATGAGCTCTCAACATTTAAATCAAAACCACTTCTAGTCTCAGACAAAAACAAGTTATTTTTGATTAAAACTAAATCATTCATTCATTCATTTTCTTTTCGTCTTAGTCCCTTTATTAATCTGGGGTCGCCACAGCGGAATGAACCGCCAACTCATCCAGCAGTTGTTTTATGCAGCGGATGCCCTTCCATCTGCAACCCATCACTGGGAAACACATACACACTTATTCACACACACATACACACATACATACACTACGGACAATTTAGCCTACCCAATTAACCTGTACCACATGTCTTTAGACTGTGGGGGAAACCAGAGCACCCGGAGGAAACCCACGCGAATGCAGGGAGAACATGCAAACTCCACACAGAAATGCTAACTGACCCAGCCGAGGCTTGAACCAGCGACCTTCTTGCTGTGAGGCGACTGCGCTACCCACTGCGCCACTGCATTGCCCTAAAACAAAATCATAAATATTTATTTTATTTTAAAAAATTAAAAGGTTAATGCATTACAAATATATTTTATATTAGATTAGAAAAAGCAGCACTCTTAGATGCAAAGATATTAAATTGCTTGTCACATTCAATTGTTAAAAAAGCCCAGAAACACCCAAAAACAACATGTGTTTTTATTATTACAACAACTTAACTAAAAATGCCTAAATGCATGTATTATTATAATCAATTTCAGCTATTATCAATCATGAATGATCAATAAATGAGCTCTCAACATCTTAAATCAAAACCACCTCCAGTTTTAAGACAAAAAGAAGTTATTTTTGATTAAAACTAAATCATAAATATTTATTTTATATTTAAAAAATCTATTATTTATTGCAGTACAAATATAATTTAGGACAGATTAGTAAAAAAACTGCAACCATATGCAAAGAAATTAAACTGCTTGTCACATTTTATAAAACGTGACAATTTTACTTTGATAAAAAGTAAAAAAATAAAGGCTTTTTATAAAAATACACAATCAAAATGTGTTTGAAGATGTGTTTTGAATCAAAAACATGCACGAATGCTCGTATTATAAGTAAACTTAGCAGCCGTGAAGATCAAAATCACAATGCAGAAATCAAAAGAGTTCGATGAGAAATTTGGGATTTTTAAATTGGGATTAAAATGACAGACGACAACAAAACAAGTGCGTGGATTACAATGTTATTCATAGAAAGTTTGGTTTGAGATTCAACGTGCAGGAGGTTAAACACACTCGCATCTGAAATCCTCTAAAGTTGACTAACAAATCAGATGAGAACAAGTTTATAATAAATGAGGCTTGTTGCAAATCCTGTGCATTGTGCCGAGTAATCCGAAGCTCAACGGGATTATAATGATTGGTTCAAATGGCTGGTTGTGTCCTTTATGTGAATTTAATTTGACCTACAGAGCTTTAAACAACGCCTTAAACCCTGACACAAACTATCAAACACTTAAAGTAGAAGGGAAACAACCACAGATGCATTTAATACCTCAAAAGCCAGATTATGTCTCATTACTGATCATCTCAAAGGCACAGATTGAATCTTTTCTCTTGTCATGTGACAGTTATTATTAATAATCGCAAATAAAAACTACATTAAAAAATAAATGCATGGGTGTTTATACAGATGAAGACAAAATTATTCCCCCTCCTGCAATTATTACACTTTTAATTATTAATTAAACTAATTATTTAATTAAAACATGAATTATTTATTTAATTGTTTATTAAATTATTAAATTATTAATATTTTATTAATCAATCAAACCATTAATTTGACTTTTCAATATTTTATTGAATTATTTTTCCACATATTTAATTATTCCTCAAGTTATGTTTAACACATTTACACAGTGTGTCCTCTTATTTCATTTTCTTTTTTCGGCTTTGTTCCTTATTAACATGGGTCACCACAGCGGAATGAACCGCCAACTTATCCAGCATATGTTTTACGCAGCGATTGACCTTCCAGCTGCAACCCAGCATTGGGAAACACCCATACACTCCTGCATTCACACACATACACCGGGGAAACCGGAGCACCCGGAGGAAACCCATGCCAACACGGGGAGAACATGCAAACTCCACACAGAACTGACCCAGCCCCCCGCCGAGGCTCGAACCAGCGACCTTCCTTCTATCAGGCGATCGTGCTACCCACTGCGACACCATGACGCCCATTTCTTTTTTATTTTGTTTGGGTAGAATAAATAAATATTTAATAAATGCTATGGTCAATATTGTTATTTATCCTTTAATCAAATATTAATAATTTAATATACAATTATTATTATTACAATTATTATTATTTGAATAAACAATTAAATAATTAATTAATATTATAAAAGAATAAATAAATATTTAATAAATGGTAAATAATGTTATTTATCCTTTAATCAAATATTATTAATTTAATATTTGAATAAACAATTAAATAATTAATTAATATTTGAATGAAATAATTTAATTAATACTTAACAGTATAATAATTGCAGGAGGGGGGAATAGTTTTGTGTACAGCGTTTGAACAAGCAGTTCAGATTGTGCTCATTTGCATATTATATCAAACTCGCATAAATTACAGCAAAGTGCATGTCCATTACTGCTCACAAATGTGAAATCAATATTATTTTTAATGCTTTAAAAAGACTTTATTACTCAACAAAGCTGCAATTATTTGACCTTAATTTAATTTGTTTGTTTAAATTCAGCCAAATATGAAATATAAATTGGATATATAAAAATTAGCTAATTAATGATTTTTTCCAGTGTATGAAGGTTTACTATGGTCTCGCAGTGCCCTGGACATGCTTTCATGCATTATGCTGTGTGCAGCATATCTTGTGCTTCTGAAAGGAAAGTGTTTCTGTCAGGCTGCGTTCAGATCATCTCCACCCTCGCTAGAGGCGACACGGGGAAAAAAAGACTGAAGTTGTTTGCATGTGCGAGCGTGTGTGATTGACAGCCTCATTTCTGGGAAAATTATTAGAGTGAAGAAGAGTGAGTTGATGAGTGTGTGTGTGTGTGTGTGTGTGTGTGTGTGTGTGTGTGTGTGTGGAGTGTTTTGTTCGTTTTTTGAGAGAGAGAGAAAAGTATTTCTACAGATGGTTTGTCAAGCCCGCTCACCTGTGTGAATCACACTTCATAAATGCAATGTTATTTATTTATATACACTCACCGGCCACTTTATTAGGTACACCTTACTAGTACTGTGTTGGACCCCTTTCGCCTTCAGAACTGCCTTAATCCTTTGTGTCACAGATTCAACAAGCTACTGGAAATATTCCTCAGAGATTTTGCTCCATATTGACATGATAGCATCACACAGTTGCTGAAGGTTTGTCGGCTGCACATCCATGATGCCAATCTCCCGTTCCACCACATCCCAAAGGTGCTCTATTGGATTGAGCTCTGGTGACTGTGGAGGCCATTTGAGTACAGTGAACTCATTGTCATGTTCAAGAAACCAGTCTGAGATGATTCACGCTTTATGACATGGTGCGTTATCCTGCTGGAAGTAGCCATCAGAGGATGGAGACACGTTCAAAGTCACTTAAATCCCCTTTCTTCTCCATTCTGATGCTCGCTTTGAACTGCAGCAGATCGTCTTGACCATGCCTAAATGCAGTGAGTTGCTGTCATGTGATTGGCTGATTAGAAGTTTGCATTAACGAGCAGATGGACAGGTGTACCTAATAAAGTGGCCAGTGAGTGTATAGTTTCTAAGATATGGAGTGATTGTATGAAAGTGTGAAATTGAGTGTCTGTTTAAAGCACCAGAGAGATGAAAGAGTGTGTTTTCTACAGGTGGTTTGTCAAGCCCACTCACCTGTGTGAGGCA
>NC_079454.1:53591753-53596753 GCF_903798145.1 Danio aesculapii | reverse complement strand
CAGGACTGGACAGACTATTGTGCATACTTTTAGTTTATTATAGTTTTATAAACTATAAATAAACCTTATTTTATAAACCTTTAAAACATTTTTCAATTGTTTTATTTTTAGGATAATCTATGTTGAAAAGAAGTGTTTGTATATAACTAGAGCTTGCTTGTTTTGACACATTATTTAAAATATTTTGCTCAGAATTAACTAAAATATTTAATTATTTACTTAATAAATTATTATTGTTTATTATTATTATTATTATTATTATTATTAAATATTATTCAATTATAGTATTATTAATATTAATATTATTATTATTATTATTATTATAATTTATTATCAATTAAGTATTATTAAATTTATTCAATTATTTAAAAAGTTTGATAGGGCAAATAAAAATCTTTTCCAACTGAGCCATTCGAAAAACTCCTGTTTGAGTCTAAAATTTCATTTATAATGTCTTAAAAAGTCTTGCTGAAACCTGCAGAAACCCTTCTGTAAGACTGTAATGAAACCTTTATAATCATGACATTACACATCTCATGTACATGCTTATGACAACTGTTGACAAATACGTCACAACCTGGTTTTGTCTTTATCATGACAAATTGACATAACCAAGACAACATAACCCGTCATAAATCTGTCATAAACATGATTGTCATGAAGCCATTGAAAAGTTTTTCATCCATTCGGACTGATTTTCTCTGTAATTCACCTACAGTAAATGTTCATGCAAACTAGTTTCGCAAAATAAACTTCTGTTTGTAAAACTCACAAGCATAAAAAAATAACATGCATAAAAACAACCAAAAAATCCTTCCAAAAAAAGTTGAATCTTTGCAAAAAGATGAAAATAAAAGTGTTTTTGCATTACAAATTGAGTAAAATGTTCTATAAAAATGACAAGAAATCAATTCACCTAAATGTTCATGCAAATGGATCTCTGAAAATAAAAGACTTGCTTGATCCATCAGAACTCATAATTAGTCATGATGCATGATCATTATCTCTAATTTTGCAGAATTATGTAAAAGGAAATAGTAAATGAAGGAGCATTTTATTGTTTGTTTGTTTTTTTTTACATGGAATATCAATTACAACATTCATTTTTATAATTATCCTTCCGTGTTGTTGTTAACACTACCCCAAACACTACTTCCTCTCACTTCCCATTGAAAAAACTAAATAAACATAATTAACAAAAAAAAAAATATACTGATCAATAAATAAATGATAAAGATAAATCAATTCAAAAAAGAAAATGAATAATAAATATGTCCTCATATATTACTGCTCAACTTAAAAATCAAGAGAGTTACCCTGCACATAGGCTAATCTAAAAAGGAGCGCCACAACTTGTCAAAGGTCTTTAAAGAACCAGTAAGTGAAAGTCTAATCATTTTTTCCAATTTAATGCAAGTAAACACTTTATTTATATATGCATCAAAAGAGGGTGGAGAGACGTGTTTCCACGTCAACAGGATTAGACGTCTTGTAGTAAAGTAGTAAAAGCTAAAGCCTTTCAGGCTATTATTGAAATCTACTACCAACCCAAAAAATGGCCAGAAGTGGATGTATCGATCTTTGTCGTTCATAGTTTTAAATTGGCTATTTTAGTCTAACAATCAAATAATTTAGGGCATTCCTACAACATGTGGAAGAGATCCGCTGGTAATTGCTTGCTGTAGTATTTATAATTAAAATTAAATGCATGAAGAAAAGAATGGCATAAAATAAATTAAAAATAAAAGTAAAAAAGTATAAAGCTTAATGCACGGAAAACTAAATGCACTGAAAAAACTGTTGCAAACAATTTATTTGTGTTGAATTTAAACAAACAATTTTAATTTAATAATGTTCAACTTTGTATAATTTCAGCAGCAAATAAATTGTTTACAACCACGTAACGTAAAAAAATTGAGTAAATCCAAGGAATCATCTTTGAATAATTTTTTTCAGTGTGTTAGATATTTAGATAGTTGTATAAAATGCCCTTAGTACAATGCAATATTGTGTGCAGTTTACAAATAAAAACAAATGCACCCCCCCTCCCTCCAAAAAACTTCCAAATTGTTTTTTAAAGGGAAAAAAGTATCAGATTTTCCCTGCTATTCACCTAAATCATCATGTAAACGCACTTGTTAAAACAAACCCCTCTCTCTTTGCATGAGGATGATCCAGAAGTATGCAGTTTTCGAACTGTGCGCTTCCCCCAGGAGAGCGCCCCGGGAGCGGGTGTGTCCGTGGCGGCGGTGGGTGTGTCTCCGGGCGACTCCACAACTGCGGCGCTTCCGTCTGAAGTTCAGTTTCGCTCTGCGGATCTCCACGACTGGATCTGCTGTTTGGTTTTACTCCTAAACTCCGCCATTTTCCCGGTGTTGTGCAGCAGTGATGAGTCTGTACGGCTCGCAGCGCGGGCTCAACATGATGGCCCGCCGCAGCGAGATTAACGCCGGCTCAACGTACCAGTATGCCCGCAGTGAGGTGCTGCAGCCGCCGCGGGGGAACAACGGCTTCACGCAAGAAATGGTGGAGAACTACAACCGCACTTTACCCAGAGGATGCGTCAGCTTAGTACAAGTGTGAGTAAACACCTGTTACTCGCGGGTTTACTTTACAGCATTTTTAATTTACTTTAACTCCCGTGTTTTGCTCTTCATTTAACTCCACCTGCTTGTAAATGTATTCATGCATTGAGGAAAAGTTGGTTTTGTATTCTCACATTAGTTTTCCCTATACTGTTTACTACAGTACTTTGAATATTGGGTCTGAAATCGCATGCAAGTATGACTTGAAAGCAACATTAGCACTATTTAAGTGACTGTGAACAGTGTTATACTTTGATAGTCAATGGATGATCATATGATTTCAAGAATTAGAAATTGCTGTACTTTTCAGAGATTATATTTTAAGGAGAAAGTCAGAAGTTACGAATATTAAACCAACTTTACCTTCATGCATGAACGAATAGCTTTCATGCAGTGGAGGTTAAAGTTAATATAGTAAAGAGTGAAAACACAAGCATGAAAAATTGGGGTACTGTATTTACATTTACATTGCAACACTTTGTTTAAGGGATAGTTCACTCAAAACTGAAAATCAAATGTACTTGAGTCAAATCTTTATACACTGTAAAAAATCATCCAACCCAAATTAAGTTAACTTGTTTTTACAAATTTAGGTGGATTGAACATAAAACAATAAAGTTGTCGCCCAAAAAACTAGTTGTTTTTCGTATTGTTGATTTTATAATCGCACATTCTCACAGTGACAGCTTGTGACATGCGATTTATTGTTTACCATGCAGTTTATAATATTCAGTCTGAAATCGCATGCTAGTATGACTTGAAAACAACATTAGCACCAGTGGTGTAGTCCAAAAAAAAAGGTGGTGTACTATTACACTCGAACCAAATTTTAAATGAAAGTGGGCAAAGAAACGACGAAAGTCAATGTTTCTTTGATTCATTAGCAATATATATATATATATATACATACATACAGTACACACACAGACATATATATATATATATATATATATATATATATATATATATATATATATATATATATATATATATATATATATATATATATATATATATATATACACACACACATGCATACAAACATAGACACACACATATATATATATATATATATATATATATATATATATATATATATACATGCATACACACACACACATATATATATATATATATATATATATATATATATATATATATATATATATATATATATATATATATATACATGCATACATACACACACACATATATATATATATATATATACATACATACATACATACATACATACATACACATATATATATATATACATACATACATACATGCATACATATATACATTTTTAAGTAAGTATTTAAAATAATACACTAAAATTAGGGACGTTTAATCAGAAAAATAAGTGAGTATACCAAGGGTTTATACAATTATTGATCCTCAGAAGTGGTAATACCCAAACAGCTTGTGGAAAAAAGTAAGCATACTGAGTATAAGTGCGTATAGCAAGGACTACACCACTGATTAGCACTATTTAATTGACTGTGAACAGTGTTGTACTTTGATAGTCATTGGCTGCTAATGTGATTTCAGTGTTTGTTTTCACAGTTATATATTTACCACTCCCTACATGAAAAATACTACTAGTGAAGTGTATTAGATGGTATATGTTTTAGTATTTACATTTACTTTTACATTGCAATGCTTTGTTGAAGGGATAGTCACTCAAAACTGCTAATGAAATTCACTTGCTTCAAACCTTTACGCTGTAAAAATGCATCCTTCATGTTGTCCCAACACAAATCTAGTAGGTTAACTTCATTTTTAGCTTCAACTTTTAAACCAATGTTATTGTAAGGCAAGTAATTAATCCATTATGGTAAAGTGAATTTAAAACAATAGTTGTCTCCCCAAAACTCAAGTTTATGAAGTATTTTTGTAAAGTTGGTTTTAAATTCGTTCAGTGACAACTTGTGACACATTGTTTACCATGCTGCTGTTAATATTAGGTCTGAAATCGCATGCAAGTCTGACTTGAAAACAACATTAGCACTATTTAATTGACTGTGAACTTAGCTGCTAATATGATTTCACTATTTAGAATATGCTAAGAATACTTCAGCTTTACCCCAGTGTTTATCCTTGTGTTTTTGTCTTATATATTTACAGTGACTCCCTACATGAGAAATACTGCTAGTGAAGTTTATTAGTTGCTAAATGTTACAGTATTTACGTTTACTTTTACATTGCAATGCAAGTGATGGTTCAAATAAAACTGAAAATAAAATGTACTGTATTCAAATCTTTATACACTGTAAAATGCTTCATCATGTCACAAATCTATTAAGTTAGCTTATTTTTAACAAACATAAGTGGATTGAACATAAAACAATTAGGTTCACCGCAAAAAACTCAAGGATTTCTAAAGGATTTTTTTCTAAAGGTAAAGTTGGT
>NC_079454.1:53576753-53579253 GCF_903798145.1 Danio aesculapii | reverse complement strand
AATCACCTTTCTAAGTAGAACCATAATGACCACTATTGAAATACAGTAGCGCAGTAGGCAAAAACGAGACAGATTAATCCCTAATTAGAATATTTATTATTGTTATCCACTTAAAACATTAAAAAATAGTACATTAACATTAGCACAGTCCTGTGTTTACAGATTACAAACAAACAAAAAAACTTTGTTTAAATTATTGGGCTCTTCTTAGATTTTAACGATCTAGGCGCAAAGTCTAAAGCTCACTGTGTAAAAGCATTAAGGGTGTGTCAAAAGTCCACTTTTGCTATTTTAGGGATGGAAAATACGCTCTGCGCCTGGCCCATAGTCTAACAGGGTTGTGCTGATTCTCTAAATAATTTCTGGGTTGTTTTGAACATAACGTGCATTAAACCAATCAGAGTCAATTGTGTCGCTCCATGGTGCATTTGCTATTTACGTGGCGACTTTATAAGTGTAAACTGAACGCTTCACTAGTGAGAAAACAGTTAAACAGAGCATCTGCAGCACGAGGATAAAGAACGAGCCTCCTCCATTCAGCCTCTTTACTGTACTTTTACTCTTTACTCCTTTACTTTGGTTGAGTAAGGAAACGGTGGAAACTCACTCCACTGAACACATCCATTAGCCTACATATTTAATTCAGTTTGTTAAGATTTGTGTCAAACTATTTCTAAATTCAGTTCTAATCTTCAGCAAAGGAATAAATGAACAATAATAATGAAGTGTGGTCAGAAAACTGTGTTATACCCAGTCACACGTCCTGTTCTGATGCCCCATATGGTGATGCAGACGTCTCCAAAACCCCACAGGTGGACAAATCTACACTTGTGTTTATTAAAACAAATATAAATTACCGTATTTTCTGCACTATATGGCGCACCGGATTATTAGACGCAGTCTCAATTACGGGGTCTAGTTCTGTACTTTACCCATACATAAGGCGCACCGTGTTATAAGGCGCACACTGAAACATACAGTCTACAAAAAAAGGTAATGGAAGCAAAAGAGTTACCATAGTTTAGTTGAACTTTATTGTACTATTTAACAATACACTCACGTTATTTTTTAATCAGTCCTCTCCCACAAATCCATCAAAGTCCTCATCTTCTGTGTCCAAATTGAACAGCTGCGCAGTTTCGCCATTAAACATGCCGTGTTCTATCTCATTGTCGGAGTCAGTCTCGTTGCCGGGTGGCTGTTCAGCAATGATGCCGGCTTTCGCGAAAGCTCGGACAACAGTTAAAGCAGATACCTTAGCCCAGGCATTCACAATTCATTCACATATGGTGGCGTAACTCACCGGGCGAGTAAAAGTGTGTTCGCCGTCTGTCATCTATTGCTCCCGCGCCGCTCGCAACTTCACTTTGAACGCCCTGTTTACACCAATATTCAGCCGTTGGAGTTCTTTTGTTAGTCCTCCCGGAATGACCGCAAGCTCCGTGTTCATTTGCTTCACTTGGTTTTTCACAGTAGCGGTGTGATGGGCGCGCATGGATCACAGATCAATAGGGTCACACAACAACTTTTGTACAGATTTTGGAACCTAGTGCACACATAAGGCGCACTGGATTATTAGGCGCACGGCCATTTTTTGACAAAATTTAAGGCTTTCAGGTACGCCTTATAGTGCGAAAAATACGGTATATAATAAATATAATAAATAATACTGCTAATAATAATGACATTATACAGATGCAGATCGTCATAAATAAATTGAAAAAAGCCATCCACCTCCCACCTCCATTGGCACATAACTAATGTGCTCTGCACTGCACTTTAGAGCAGCTGTTAGTTGGTCAATGAGGCGGTCTATTTTAGTTCCTCAAAATAGCAACGCTCCAACGATGCGCCTTAACACACCTCCTTTATAGATCAGCTCACACACGAGTCCACAAAGCGGCAGAAGTAGATTTGCTATTTAAACAACCTGATGCAAAACGTGAAAATTCCTGTGGTGCTAGTCTGAAAATAGCAACAAATCGCACCAAACACGTCTTGTGCCTGATTGCGCCGGGTGTATGATAGAGCCCTAAATATGATTTTAAAAGTTAATTTAAAATGGCGCTGTTCTTAAAAAGTAAAAAGAAAACTGCTTTACTTAAATGTAACGTCTTATTGTTCACGTCAAATGGTTCAATGTGTTAATTTTCTTTTATTATTTAGCGATTCCTCTGCATACCACTAGAAAGAAGCCTGCATACAGTACCACTTCAGTTTGAGAAGCACAGCACTAGCTTATTCTCTCCAGTGCAATGTAATGTGACAAATCTGTCAAGCAATGACCAATGGATGGACTTTCAGTATTCTTCCAATAGGGTGCGATCAAACGTTTTCAATTACAAGACACACGTCAATCAGTTTGATAACCTGGTAATGACAAACTTACATTAATAAACCCAAAGCACATATTTCAGGGGACTAAAATCAGCTTTTCCTGTTTGTGTAATTGATTCCTGTGACACACACTGACTTTTGTTTTCTGGCAGCAGGCCGGCCG
>NC_079454.1:53494253-53571753 GCF_903798145.1 Danio aesculapii | reverse complement strand
TAACTAACTTAAACCTTTCCTAACCCTAACTAACTTAACCTTACCCTAACCCTAATTAACTTACCTCTACCCTAACTACAATCAACTTAAACCCATCTGAACCTAACCCTAAATAACTTTACCCCAACCTAACTAACTTAAACCTATCCTAACCCTAAACTAACCCTAACACCCTAACTAACTTAATCTTACCTAACCTTAAATAACTTAATCCTACCCTAACCCCTAAATAATTTTACCCTACCCTAACCCTAACTAACTTAAACCTTTCTTAACCACAACTAACTTAAACCTGTCCTAACCCTAATTAACTTAAACCTTTCCTAACTAACTTAACCTTACCCTAACCCTAATTAACTTACCTCTAATCTAAATACAACTAACTTAAACTTATCCTAACCGAACCATAACTTACCCTAAATAACTTTACCCTACCCTAACCCGCCTAGTTAACCTAATTAACCTAGTTAAGCCTTTAAATGTCACTTTAAGCTGTATAGAAGTTTCTTGAAGAATATCTAGTCTAATATTATTTTCTGTCATCATGACAAAGAGAAAATAAATCAGCTACTAGAGATGAGTTATTAACACTATTATGATTAGAAATGTGTTGAAGAAATCTCTCCGTTAAACAGAAATTGGGGAAAAAGTAAACAGGGGTTTCTGACTTATAATAATTCTAATAATTCTGACTTCAACTGTATGTAGCATTTTATTGATGTTGTTCTCATACTATCTTGCCATCTCTTTGTTTCTCTCTCTCAGTGTGAATATGTTCTTGGATCAGTTTCGGGATCTCAACATGGCTCTGAATGCTCTTCCCCCTCCTCAGCTGCAGCAGCAGCAGCAGCAGCAGCAGCACCAGAGGTTTAGCTCCCGCTCAATGCGGCGCAGCGTGAGCCGTGAAGATCCAAACCGCTTCTACACTGACGCCATGTCCTGGATCACACAGCAGAGGGTAAACAAAGCGCTGTGTGTGCATTCATTTTCCTTCAGCTTTATCAGGGATCACCACAGAGGAATGAACCGCCAACTATCCCAGTATATGTTTTACACAGCGGATGCCCTTCTAGCTGCAACCCAACACTGGGAAACACCCATACACGCTCATTCACACACACACTCTCATACACTGCGGCCAATTTAGTTCAATTCCCCTATAGCACATGTGTTTGGACTGTGGGGGAAACCAGAGCACCCGAGGAAACCCACACCAACACGGGGAGAACATGCAAACTCCACACAGAAACACTAACTGACTTGAACTGGTAACCCTCTTGCTGTGAGGCCACAGTGCTAACCATTGAGCCACCGTGCCACCCTAACCAATAACTAATAACCAGTTTAGCATATGCTTGCTCCATTACAGTGTCCTCTGAATGGTAGTGTGTGTGTGTGTGTGTGTGTGATGTTAAGTGGAGCGGGGTGTTCAGCCAATCAGAGTTTACTGTGGGCGGAGCTTGATGTGACAGAAATAGTCATCATCTTAAAGGCCAGAGATAACAGTAATCTCATGCTGCTCTGTCTCAACACACACACACTCACACACACACAAAATTACACACATGCACAAACACACACACACACACACATAAAAACACACACATAAAAACACACACATGCACAAGCACACACACACACGGACATAAAAACACACACAGACATACACACATGCACAAACACACACACACATAAACACATGCACAAACACGCACATAGAAACATACACAAACACGCACACACACACACACGCACATAAAAATACACACATGCAAAAACACATGCGCACACACACACACACACACACACACGCACATAAAACACACACACATAGACATACACACATGCACAAATACACACACACACACACACAAAAAACAGATACACACACACACACACACACACACACACATAAAACACACACACATAGACATACACACATGCACAAATACACACACACACACAAAAACAGATACACACACACACACACACACACACACACACACATAAAACACACACACATAGACATACACACATGCACAAATACACACACACACACAAAAAACAGATACACACACACACACGCGCGTGCACAGGAACATGCAGAGCCGCACATATGTACACAGACACACACAAACAGAGAGCCACGCAGCCACAGAGAGAGAGATGCGCACACACACATAATAACATACACACACACACACACACACACACACACACACGCGCGCGCACAGGAACACGCAGAGCCGCACATATGTACACAGACACACACAAACAGAGAGCCACGCAGCCACAGAGAGAGAGATGCGCACACACACATAATAACATACACACACCGATGCACAAAGACAAAGGCACAATCACACACACAGAAACAAAGACACACACATGCACACAGACACACATAGAGATGCACACACCGACACACACACAGAAACAAAGACACATAAACAAACGCACACACATAGGTACACAGATTTGCACATAGAGAGAAAGACACACATGCACAAACACACACACACACAAACACAGAGAATGAGAGGGAAAGTCCGAGCAGAGATTAAGGCTCATCGTTCTGCCAAAACACACAGTAGTTCAGTGTAAAACTGGACTGCCAGTAAATCAGTCCCAGCATGCCTTTCAACCGCTGTGTTTGACTCTGGGCTGTGTGTGTGTGTGTGTGCTGAATTCCTCAGTCCTGCAGAGGTCAATAACACTGAGACTCTCCCTCCTGTCAGACACTCACTGATAATGAAAAACAGAGGAGGAACTCTCTGACAGAAGACAATTCTCACGTTGCCTCAACGTTTTAGAAAGGTTATGAGCAAACGTTCCACCAGTAACATTAAAAGAACATTTCATTTGGCGCTAGCTGGTTTTTAAAGGCACAATTCACCTATAAATGAAAATTCTGTCATGATTTTCTTTATCCTGCGTTTGGTCAACCTTCTGTTCAACACAAAAAGGAGATATTTTGAAGAATGCTGAGAGCTGGCACCCATAAAGCCGATAGGCGCCATCCTCCAGCATTCTTCAAAACATCTTCTTTGCTCAACAGACGCAAGAAACTAAAAAACCTCACTAGGGAGAGTAAATGATGAGATAATTTTCATATTTTTGGTACTGGGTTCGGTTAGTTAGGGTTAGAGTTAGGATAGGTTTATGTTAGTTAGGGATAGGTCAGTTAGGGTAGGGTTAAGTTAGGATTAGGGTAAGGATAGGTTTAGGTTAGTTAGGGATAGGTCAGTTAGGGTAGGGTTAAGTTAGGATCAGGGTAAGGATAGGTTTAGGTTAGTTAGGGTTAGGATAGAGTTAGGGTAGGGTAAAGTTATTTAAGGTTAGGGTAAGGTTAAGTTAGTTAGGGTGTTAGAGTTAGTTTAGGCTTAGGATAGGTTTAAGTTAGTTAGGGTAGGGTAAAGTTATTTAAGGTAAGGTTAAGTTAGTTGTGGTTAGGTTAGGATAAGTTTAAGTTAGTTGTAGTTAGGGTAAAGGTAAGTTAATTAGGGTTAGGGTAAGGTTAAGTTAATTAGGGTTAGGGTAAGGTTAAGTTAGTTAGGGTTAGGAAAGATTTAAGTTAATTAGGGTTAGGATAGGTTTAAGTTAGTTATGGTTAGGAAAGGTTTAAGTTAGTTAGGGTTATGGTATGGTAAAGTTATTTAGGGTTAGGGTAGGATTAAATTATTTAAGGTTAGGTAAGGTTAAGTTAGTTAGGGTGTTAGGGTTAGTTTAGGGTTAGGATAGATTTAAGTTAGTTGGGGTAGGGTAAAGTTATTTAGGGTTAGGTTCAGATGGGTTTAAGTTAACTGTAGTTAGGGTGGAGGTAAATTAATTAGGGTTAGGGTAAGGTAAAGTTAATTAGGGTTAGGAAAGGTTTAATTTAGTTAGGGTTAGGAAAGGTTTAAGTTAGTTAGCGTTAGGGTAGGGTAAAGTTATTTAGAGTAGGATTAAGTTATTTAAGGATAGGTAATGTTAAGTTAGTTAGAGTAGAGGTAAGTTATTTAGGGTTAAGCTATAGTTAGGTTGGTTAGGGTTCGGATAGATTTAAGTTAGTTAGGGTTAGAGTAGGGTAAAGTTATTTAGGGTTAGGATAAGGTTAAGGGTTTAGGGTAAAGTTAAGTTAGTTAGGGTTAGGTCAGGGTTAGGATAGGTTGAGGTTAGTTGTAGTTAATGTAGAGGTAAGTTAATTAGGGTTAAGGTAAGGTTAAGTTAGTTAGGATTATGAAAGGTTTAAGTTAGTTAGGGTTAGGGTAGGATAAGTTTTATGTTAGTTAAGGTTAGGGTAGGGTAAAGTCATTTAGGATTAGGTTAGAGTAAGGTCAAGGTTAGAATAGGTTTAAGTTAGTGAGGGTATGGTAAAGTTAGTTGTAGTTGGGGTAGGGTTAAGTTAGTTAGGGTTAAGTTAGTTAGGGTTAGGTCAGGGTTAGGATAGGTTTAAGTTAGTGTATGGTAAAGTTATTTAGGGTTAGGGTATGGTTAAGTTCGTTAGGTTAGGATAGGTTTAAGTTAGTTGTAGTTGGGGTAGGGTTAAATAAATTAGGGTTAGGGTAAGGTTAAGTTAGTAAGGATTAGGTTCGGATATATTTAAATTAGTTGTAGTTAGGGTAGGGTTAAGTTAGTTAGGGTTAGGTCAGGGTTAGGATAGGCTTAAGTTAGTGTATGGTAATGTTATTTAGGGTTAGGGTATGGTTAAGTAAGTTATGGTTAGGATAGGTTTAAGTTAGTTGTAGTTGGGGTATGGTTAAGTTAATTAGGGTTAGGGTAGGGTTAAGTTAGTTAGGTTTAGGTTTGGATAGATTTAAATTAGTTGTAGTTAGGGTAGAGTTAGGGTTAAGGTTAGGTTAAGTTAGTTAGGGTTATGATAGGTTTAAGTTAGCCTAGCTGGAGATGTTGCTCTGTCCTCACACTGTTCATGGCACAGCTATCCTACATGCTGTCTTGTTAATATATAAATCCCTATTTGAGCATTATTTTGAAATGCATATCATTTTACTAGTTATTTTGCGACATGCTAGTATTCAGCTTAGTGACATTTAAAGGCTTAACTAGGTTAATGTGGGAGGTTAGGTTATTAAGGCAAGTCATTGAACTACAGTGGTTTGTTCTGTAGACGATCAAAAACATTTTTTTCTTTTTATTCCAAACAATCCTCAGCAGCACACACTGAACTCTGCTGGAATAAAGCACAATGTAAAAACCTTACTGAGTGAATTTGTTCTGATGCTGTTGTAGTTCTTGTCATTTATAATGCTTAGTGTACTGTAAATGTCCTCCTGCTGCTTTTCTTTGAGCAGTTTGAACTAATGTGTGTGTGTGTGTGTGTGCCTGTGTGTGTGTGTGCAGCGGCTGATAGAGACGTCTGCATGGGGTGATGATCTAACAGCGGTCGAGCAGCAGATCTCCAATCACAGCAGCTTCCACAACTCCATCCAGAACAGTGTGGAGATGAACAGAGCCCGGGCTGAACTGGTAAGACACACACACACTCTCTCTCACTTTCAGACACACACACAGGTTTGGTTTTGTGAATTGTGGGGACATTCCATAGGCATAATGGTTTTTATACTGTACAAACACCACTTCTTATAAAAACACACACACACACACACACACACTTGTTGGTGTTGGTGGTTTATGAGGACTCTCCATAGGCATAATGTATTTATAAGTATGATTTTCAACAGTTTGGATTTATGAGGACTTAAGGCATGTCCTTATAAATCACTGCGATGTTGTAATATCTATAGGTCAACCTATGTTATTATACACATTTCTGTCCTGTAAACCACCAAAACCAGTACATACATACACACATGCACACACTCTTGCACACAAATACATATGCATATATAATAAAGTGTGAAATGTAATCAGTTTCAATGTAATCAGATTAAATTTGTAATCAGATTAAAAGCTACATTTTCAGCATCATTACTCCTGCAGCAGTCACTGTAATATATCCATTACATTTACGTTTCTGATATATATTTACTGAATTGTTTTTTAGATGCGCGGCAAAGATGCAGACGTGAACAAATCCTTACTGAACAAACTAGAGCAAGAATGGGACGGTCTGCAGGTCAGTAAAAACACTGCTATTATTTTTTTTTAAACCTTTTATTCATGATTTTTAAAAATTATTTTATTTATTTATTTATTTAATTTTATTGTTATTTATTTATTAATTTACATAACCCCTTCCCCAACAATTTAACCCCTTACAGATGAGGGGGAAACATTTTTTCAAACAAAATAAATAAATAAAGACATATAAATAAATAAATAAATAAATACAAATAAATAAATAAATAAATACAAATAAATAAATATAAATAAATAAATAAATATAAATAAATATAAACAAATAAATAAATAAATAAATAAATATAAATGAATATATAAAAATAAATAAATATAAATAAATAAATGAAAAATAAAAATAAAAAAATAAATATAAATAAATAAATATAAATGAATATATAAAGATAAATAAATATAAAAAAATAAATAAATATAAAAGAATAATAAGAATAAATAAATGCATATAAATAAATAAATACATAAATATAAATGAAAAATAAAAATAAATAAATAAATATAAATAAATCAATAAATATAAATGTGTAAAAATAAATATAAATAAATATAAAAGAATAAATAAAAATAAATAAATATAAATGAATAAAAAATAAATAAATAAATAAATATAAATGAATAAATAAAAATAAACAAATAAATATAAATAAATAAAATAAAAGCAAATAAATAAATATAAATAAATAAATAAAATAAATAAATAAATAATAAAAAATTAAATAAATTATTAATAAATAAATAAATGACTTAAAATTACTGCCATCATAAATTCTTTTAAGGGGATAAATTTGTATATTGTGTTACATTGCAGTAACATCAGCATGCATTAATGATAGGCTAATTAACCTCTAAATGTTCATATCGAAAGATCATGAAATACTTTTCCTAGTAGTTTCATATGCAATATGCAGTAATTTTTTACATTATATATCTAATGAACTGTTATCATTTTTTTGCATCCAGTAAAAATATCCTTAGTTCAAATCTGTTTTCATTATTAAACATGTATTTGGGCAGTTCTCCCAATAAGCACACAACTGGATCGAGGGGCTATTCCCACTGCGATGATCAATAACAAATGAATGAAAAAGTATGACAGCAGCACATTTTTCACTAACAATAATCTTTCATTAGTTAATGCATTTACTAACATAAACTAATAATGAACAATACAGCATTTATCAATCACAGTTCAACATTTACTAATGCATTATTATCATCCAAAAAGCTGTTTGTTAACATTAGTTCATGCATTGTGAGTGAACATGAAGTAACAATGAATGCATTAGCATTAACTAATGTTTACAAAGATGAATAAATATGACAAGAAAATGTGTGTTGGCTGCAGATTAGTTAAATACATGCACCAAAGCATCCTTATTGTAAAGTGTTACTCATTTTTCATCTATTTCAGTTCTAGAAAACTGTAATATTGTGACTTTTGTACAGGAAACCTTATATAATATCACATAACATATATTGAGTAGATTTAAAGGACGTTTATGGTCGGAAAAACAAAACAAAACCATGGCTAAAGAAGACTGGATTGAGCTTTTGTTAAATCTTTATTTCCAAGCAGATTAGTTTAGCAGAAATAAACGTTGGCTTGCGTTTGTTTGTTGCGCCCCCTTCTGGACGGTTGATTTACATATCCATTATAAACACTGCTGTGTTCATTTGTGTCATAAGTAGGCCTGTCACGATATCTGTTATTTGCAGTACGATATATTGCACCAAATTATATTGCGATAAATGAAATTAATGTCATTTTAAGAGCATTTTAGGCCACTCATAAAATGCCAGAATGTCAATAGCATCATAACGCAAGTGCACTCTGCCAAAGAACACACCATATTTCATTTAATTATAGTCATTTAATAATCATGCACTTGACTCTGAATGTGAAAACGCATATCCTAAATAAATAATAATGGATGTCAGCTGTGATATCTGCTGTCAGATCTATTTTCAGTCATCAGACACCCACATGAAAATATACTATAGTAATTTATAGTAAATACCACAGTGTTTTTTAAACCGTACTGATGCTGATAATAGAGATGGAGATGTTCCACGATCAGCACAATTGTTGCTAGAATTGGTGTTCATGTACTGTATGAGTGATATGGATTGCATCACCAAAAATAATTGAGGTCATGTCCATGTGTCTTAAGTGATTATTATGACAGGCCAAGTCATAAGGGTAATCTTGAATGAAGTTGAGATTTATCCATCATCTAAACGCTGAGTAATAAGCTTGTTATGGATAATATTTCGCTGAGATACAACTATTGAAGCTGTAGAAGTCCATCTATTAGCCCACTAATGAAACTAACAGCATGGTCGAAGGTTAAATAGCCTTTTCTAGCGCTTCTGAAAAGTATTAGAATTTATTTATATTCGTTTTTTAGCTGCGAATTTAATCTGACTCCAGCTTTAAGTGATCGTAAAGTTTAGACTGTGTTTTTAATTGTAGAACGGATCACATTCATCATTTATGACTTGATTTAAAGTTTTGATTTATATCTGTTCGCTTACTCTTCAGTTATACGTTCATTAGGGACCAAACGCCGCTCAGAGTTTAACGCCCCGGGTTTGCGTGTCTTCTTACGGACAGTATGTCGACATTCTGAAGTTAGTCAGATGGTGCAGGATTAACTAATGTTCAAATAAACTGATTGCAAAAGGCTCGCTCATCTTAAAAGAATAGTCGATTCAGCCAAGCCCATGCAACTTGCTAATTTCAGTGATTAGATAATTAAAGATCTCCATGCTGTCGTGTCAAAATGGCTCCGTACAGTGAAATGTGTATATCAGTCAAATAACGATGTCGAACTAAATAACTGTGTTTGCTCACTTATCCTGATATGTCTGAAGTCTACCCTAGACGATCTGAGGTGTCTTGTGTTCTGTGTACATTTAATACAGTTCCTCCATCCCACCTCTAGGTGTCCTCGTTTTAACCTTTGACCATCTTAGGGGGTTTTACTAAAAGGTCTGAGGCTTCATGCTATTCTTAGCCCTGTTCACTGAAAACATAAGCAACTGTTTTCACAGCAGAGATGTCTTCTCCACACTGTAAAACCCAACAGTCAACTTTATCAACTGAAATGAGTGTAGTTAACTCAAAATTGACTGATAGTTACATCTACTCACTTGAGAAGAGTTTTGAACTCAGTGTTGAAGTTAATGAGTTAATTAAATACCTCATCACTTCACCTTAAATGGAGTTAGTTCACAGAACTCATATAGATGAGTTTTTAACTCAAATGGTTTGTTGCAATCTGTTTCCTCAAATGGTTTGAGTTGCCTTAACTCACTGGGTTTTACAGTACTCAGTTGGTTTGAGTTCTCTTCATTTACTGGGTTTCACTGTGCTCAGATTGCTTCATTTACTCTAATGGATTAAGTTCACAGCACTCAATAGGATTCGTTTTTGAACTTAAATGGTTTGTTGCATTCGGTTTCCTCAAATGGTTTGAGTTACCTTAACGTATTGAGTTTTACAGTGCATAGACGCACCTCTTCTGAGTGTTTACATACATTGTCACGATGGGAAAGTAATCTGATAATATATTACTCACTCATTAGCACACATATAGCTTCATATGGGTATTTAATCAGTGCTTTACATATTCACTTATTCTCCAGCAGCTTCTCGTAGTACTGCTCCAGTGCAGGCTTACTCGTCTGACACAAAGACAGTTTTCGCCTGGCTCATGTTTACTGCACACTACTGCATACTTTTAGAGAATACAAAATCTTCTTCAAACACTGTAAACACAGTACATGTTTTTCTGCACACACACTATGATCTGCTGTGTTACTCCACTGAACTCCATATAAAGGCCAGAAACTCTTTAGCACAGGCCTGTCTAAAGGGTTAATGCTGACAACTGATGATCAACAGAAGTAATGACACATTGTCCTTCTTCCCAACAGGGAAAACAATCAGTAATGCATGATTATATGCTGTCATGGCTTTGCAATCAATAAATGTGATTATAATGGAAGTCAATGAGGCAAAAACAGCACCAACATAACCAAAGGAGAGTCAATCTGTGGTGTTTTTCCCAAACAATGATGTAACTCGTGGTTGAACTATCCAAGTACGATTTCGTTTGGGGAAAAAAACAATGTAGTCCAAAACTCGTGGTTTCTCTGTCGCAGATCCATCGTTTGAATCACGTTAGTTATAACGAAAATCGCCCGTAATGATGCTCTAAACGGGGTGGGAACAACTTCTTTAGAGAGGAACCTCATCATTTCTTTGTGCAGATTATATTGTTTTACATGCACACGCATTTAAAATAAAATCCAATATTAGTGTTGGTAAAAACATGCACTCGCTTTCCATTTTAACTAAAATATATGTAAACGGCACATATAGAGCCTCTGTTTCCTTTACAAACATTATTGAGAACATTACATAGTCTATTCTCAAACATGAAATCACTTACAAAAGCTAACACATTCTAATCTCATATATAAATTATATAATCAAATAAATGAGGCGATTTATTAAGAAATGAAATTTATATATTTATTATTTATTAGGAAATAAAAAATCCTACTTTTAATAATAATATTAATGATTATGATGATGATTATTATTATTATTATTATGATTTTTATTGTTATTATTATTAAGTAGGATATTGATTATTTATTTGTTATTTTTTTAAAGTCTACTTTTACAATTTGACACTTGTGAACCACTGCAGAAATGTTCTAACCAGCAGGCCCCTTTCATATACAGTACAGATAGCTATTAAATAACCTACAAATTAAATCATTAGCGTATGTGTTTTGTTTTCACAAGCTGTGGAGACCTAACATTGCGCTTTTAAATAATAGGTCACCTATAGCTTTCGTCATGAGCCACGGCTGTGTTCAAAATGACATTAATGTTTTCAAATTGCACTGCGAAGGGAGCACAATTGCAAACATGAAGATCGCTAAAACTGAACTGTAAAAATAGTTTGAAAGCAAATTACACCTAAGAGAGACGACCTAAATGCTTTATTAAAATAATTCCAAGTTTGACAGTTGTAAATGAATAGGGCATAGGGGGGATAAGTGGGAATAGAACACAGCCAGAAACTGTTTCTAACTACAGCTCCAGAAGTGTAGTTGCAAGTGTACAAGTTTGCGATGCAGTTTGCGAATGTTCATTGAATCGATGGATTGAAGAAGCACCAAATCAACAAACTATGTTTGTAATGACGGAACTTGCGACCTTAATTGGCTAACGATTGTTTCCGGAAACGAACCCCTGGACATTACACAAGGGCTAAACAAACATTCAGATTTGATATATTTATGGACAGAAATTTACAAATGTATTGTCTTGTAACATTTAGGCCCAATCCCAATTCTACCGCTTAGCCCTTCCCCTTACCCCTTCCCCTCGTTTTGCGCGTGCACGCCAAGGGGTAGGGGTGTCCCAATTCTCTTTAGCTTGAAGGCGTAGGGCTAAGGGGAAGGGGTGAATAGCTCTTCGAGCGGAGACCGCACTCGAAACCAAGGGGTAAGAAAATTTCCCAGAATACACCAGCCACAACGGCAGTATTGCTGAATCCGGAAGTAAGTAGATCCACAAATTAGTATTTTTGTCATTATTATGTATTTATAACAATAAACAAGCACATGTTTTAATATATTCATAACCGCGTTCATTTACCGTCATGCTTTTAAAAACACAAAAAAAACAGCTAAATTTGGCGATCTATAATCAATAATAATAACTCCTGTACAGCAGTCCAACATTCTGACACTCGATGACACTGGAATACCCTGTCAGTAATGTCTAGTGTCTGGGAATGAGCTGTATACAGTGTCTGCTATGTTAATGTTGTTTTCGTGTGTCTACATAGATGAATATGGACACTGTGTTAATACACAGTACAGTTATGATCTTATTGCCACATTAGATCGTAATAATAACATGCCTTCAGTGATTTCCTGAAGATAAATATAAAAAAATAACACAACTGGAATAACTACAACAGTCGCGATCGTCTGATCTCACATAAAGCAAGCGATCGTGATGACATATGATGACGTTTGCTGGTGCTGTAGTGCTGTCCCAATTCTTAGGGGTAAGTTTTGAAGCCCTTCCCCTTAACCCTCGGTTGTAAGGGCCAAGGGGATGGGTATGGGGTACAAAAATAGAATTGGGATTGGGCCTTACAAGCCAGTGTATAAAGCAAATGTATGCGTGTGTGAGAAAGCTGTAATATTGTGCGTTTGTGTGTTCAGAAATGCTCGCACCAGCGCAGTGTTCAGCTGCAGGATCTGCGCACCATCATCGAGGAGATTTCAGACCAGATCATGTGGGTGAACGACCGCGAGGAAGAGGAGCTGGTGTTCGACTGGGGAGACAAGAGAATCGACAACTACATCCCTCAGAAACAGGAGAGCTTCTCTGTAAGACACACACACACTCACAAACAGACATCTAATGTGTCTCAGAGTGTGTGTGTGAAGTTCCAGCTCTAAATAGCACACTTAATGTTTTCTAACTGTCTCAAAATGACCCTTTTAGACTTTGATACTAATCGTGGCATTTTGGTGACTGTCGCTTTAAATTCAAATGAGACTGTGATCTTTTAGACAGAGGGCGGAGCTATAAATGCCTGTGTGTCAGCATAGGGCAAGATTCAAAACAAAACTAACGTTACAGTGTGAGTGTGTGCTTCATGCTTCTGTCAGTCTATGGAGACTCCTGTCGCTGTTCATTTGTGCTTCATCTAAAACTCCACATCTAGAATCCTCTTAGTCTATGCTGACATTATCTTCAGCAGCTCAAACACGCTAATGGCTAAAGGACAGACGGCTGCTTCTCACTCAGGGCTGCTGTTTATGCTAATGAGGGAAAGATGGGCACCAGTGGGTGGAGCTTTTCCCCCTCTAATGACACGTACAAATGGAGAATGTCAATCAAAGTGTTTCTGCAGACTTGTGATTATAAAAATAAAATTAATTAATGTATACCATTAGAGGCTGGATATATTCACACCCTGCTGACTACTGTGTTTAAACCCCTTATAAAAGGGATTTTTGTATAATAGGTGCACTTTTAATGTTTCTTCAGAAACTGATGAGTGAACTGGAGCAGAAGGAGATCCAGCTGAACGTGCTGAAATCAAAGGTGGACTCTCTGCTGAAGAAAAAACACCCTGCGTCTGATAAGATCCAGGTGAGCGTCTCTAAAGTCCGCTACTGGGTTTTTACCCATCCTGCTGTGTTTCTTGCAAGGAGTGGGAATCTTTAGGGATTTCATGAACCCATTCAGATTCAAGATTTGATCCCAAAACAATTCTTTGTTCCTATTTAATTTGGCTCCAGCTTTACATTTGAACCAGAATGCTTTTTGTTTACATATGACAGTGCTGCCATCTAAAAAGTTATTAGTTCGCTAACACTTTAGGTCCATTAGTACATGTATTTACCATACCTGCCAACACTCCCGTTTTTCCCGTGAGTCTGCCGTATTTCAGACCCATCTCCCGCCACCCTCCCGTTTTGTTATTTTTCCCGGCAAACTCCTGTAATGTCGCCCCCCGCTTCTCAGCTTTTTGGTACAGTCTATAACACCCCCGGATCTCCGACTTTGGCATAGTATCCGATCACAGCGGCTGCCCGAAACCCAGTGCATAGTATAGTAGCTGTGTTATTCAGACACCTCACCTCCGACACCTAGACATCCCCACCACTCCACAACACCAACGCCCCCACTACTGACATTAACCAAGTATGAATAATCTTGAGAAGCATTTATTAATCATAGTTCAACATTAAGCGGACCGCACGGTGGCTCAGTGGTTAGCACTGTGGCCTCAAATCAAGAAGGTTTCCCCCACAGTCCGAACACATGCGCTACAGGGGAATTCATGAACTAAATTGGCCGAATGTATAAGTATGTGTGAATGTGTGTATGGGTGTTTCCCAGTACTGGGTTGTGGCTGGAAGGGCATCCGCTGTGTAAATCAAATGCTGGAATAGTTGTCAGTTCATTCCGCTGTGGCGACCCCTGATAAATAGAGGTATTAAGCCAAAGGAGAATGAATGAATTATTGAGTTCAGCATTAACTAATCAATTATTAAAATTCATTAGGTAACATTAGTTAATGCACTGTGAGTTAACAAGCTTAAATAACATTAACTAATGTTAACAAACTTAAACGAATACCATAATAAAAGTATTACTAATTATTTGTTCATGTTAGTAAAGACATTAACTAATATTAACTAGTGCACCATAGTTTTAAGGAGTTACAAACCCTTCTTATTTCCAAAGGGAACATAATTTTATTTGTTTGTTTATCTTTTAACACAGAAATGTCATTAAATATCAAAAATATTTATATAAAAATTCAAATTAAAAGCATATTTCATTTGTAAGTTTAATTACAGTTGCTTTTTAGTTCGGAGGCACAGAGAACTAGCTTTAAAACCCTGTATTTCACTCATTCAATTTCATTCACAGTCAGAAAACAAGCCGCAAGTGATATACAAATCTTCATTTCACTTTCGCCTCATCTTTAAAATTCTAAAGATTGTCCTTTTTTGTCTAAGTAAAGCAAACTCTGCAGTATATGTACATGTTAAGGCTTTTGGGAATCGATTCAGAATCACTCAGGAAAGAATCATGAATTATGAATGAATCAATTCTTTTTATGTCTGTGTTTTGGGCAGGCGTACATGGAGACACTGCAGACGCAGTGGAGTTGGCTTCTGCAGATCACCAGATGCATCGATGTCCACTTGAAGGAGAACGCCAGATACAGCCAGGTGAGACAGCTTGAGCGGGATATGCTAATGTTGGGATATGCTAATGTCAGGTTATGCTCATGTGAGATATGCTAATGTGACATATGTTAATGCAGAATGTACTCATGCTGGATATTTTGATGTTGTATATTTTAATACTGAAAATACTAATGCTGGATATGTTAATGCAACATATGTTAATGGTAGATATGCTAATGTTGGATATTTTAATGCTGGATTATACTAATGCTGGATATGATAATGCTGGATATGCTAATGCTGGATATTTTAATGCTGGATTATACTAATGCTGGATATGCTAATGCTGGATATTTTAATTCTGGATTATACTAATGCTGGGTATGCTAATGCTGGATATGCTAATGCTGGATATTTTAATGCTGGATTATACTAATGCAGGATATGCTGATGCTGGATATACTGTGCTAATGCTATATATATGCTAATGCTGGATATGCTGATGTTAGATAAGCTAATGCTGGAAATGTCAATGCGGCATATACTAATGCTGGATAAGTTAATACATCGTGGTAATGCTGGATATACTAATGCTGGATATGCCTATGCTAGATATGCTAATGCTGGTTATACTATTGGTGGATATGCTAACACTGGATATGCTAATTCTGGATATGCTAATACTGCATTTGTCAACGCTGGATATGCTAACGCTGGATATGCTAACGCTGAATATGCAAACGCTGGATATGCTAACGCTGGATATGCTAACGCTGGAAATGCTGATGCTGGATATGCTGATGCTGAATGTGTTAATGCTGGATATGTTAAAGCATTAAATGGTAATGTTAGATATGTTAATGTTGGATATGTTAAAGCTGGATATGATGACGCTGGATATGTTAATGTTGTATATGCTAATGCTGGATATGTTAATGCTGGATATGTTAATGCTGGATATGTTATTGCTGGATATTTTAATGCTGGGCATAATAATGTTGGATATGTTACTGTTGGGTATGTTAATGCTGAATATATACGCATGCTAGATATACTCATGCAAGATATACTAATGCGAGATATACTGATGCTAGATTTGTTAATGTGGGACATACCAATGTGGGATACGCTGATGCTGGATATACTGATGCTTGATATGTTAATGAGGGATACACTAATGCGAGATATACTGATGCTAGATATATTAACACGGGATATGCTGATGCTAGCTATGCTAATGCGGGATATACTAATGCTGGATATGCTGATGCTGGATATCCTAATACTGGATATGCTGATGCTGGATATGCTGATGTTAGATATATTAACACGGGATATGCTGATGCTGGATATGCTGATGCTAGATATGCTAATGCGGGATATACTAATGCTGGATATGCTGATTCTGGATATACTAATGCTGGATATGCTGATGCTGGATATCCTAATGCTGGATATACTGATGCTGGATATGCTGATGCTAGATATGCTAATATGGGATATGCTGATGCTGGATGTGCTGATGCTGGATGTGCTGATGCGGGATATACTAATGCTGGATATACTAATGCTGGATATACTAATGCTGGATATGCTGATGCTGGATGTGCTGATGCGGGATATACTAATGCTGGATATACTAATGCTGGATATGCTGATGCTAGATATACTAATGCGGGATATACTAATGCTGGATGTGCTGATGTGGGATATACTAATGCTGGATATACTAATGCTGGATATGCTGATGCTAGATATACTAATGCTGGATGTGCTGATGCTGGATATACTAATGCTGGATATACTAATGCTGGATATGCTGATGCTGGATATACTAATGCTGAATATGCTGATGCTGGATATGCTAATTCTGGATATGCTGATGCTAGATATGCTAATACAGGATATACTAATGCTGGATATGCTGATGCTGGATGTGCTGATGCGGGATATACTAATGCTAGATATACTAATGCTTGATATACTAATGCTGGATATGCTGATGCTGGATATGCTGATTCTAGATATGCTAATGCAGGATATACTAATGCTAGATATGCTAATGCAGGATATACTAACGGTGGATATGCTGATATGGATATGCTGATGCTAGATATGCTAATGCGGGATATACTAATGCTGGATATGCTGATGCTGGATATACTAATGCTGAATATGCTGATGCTGGATATACTAATGCTGAATATGCTGATGCTGGATATACTAATGCTGAATATGCTGATGCTGGATATGCTAATTCTGGATATGCTGATGCTAGATATGCTAATACGGGATATACTAATGCTGGATATGCTGATGCTGGATGTGCTGATGCGGGATATACTAATGCTAGATATACTAATGCTGGATATACTAACGTTGGATATGCTGATGCTAGATATGCTAATGCGGGATATACTAATGCTGGATATGCTGATGCTGGATATACTAATGCTGGATATGCTGATGCTGGATATGCTGATGCTAGATATGCTAATGCAGGATATACTAATGCTGGATATGCTGATGGTAGATATGCTAATGCAGGATATACTAACGGTGGATATGCTGATGCTAGATATGCTAATGCAAGATATACTAATGTTGGATATGCTGATGCTGGATATACTGATGCTAGATATACTAATGCTGGATATGCTGATGCTAGATATGCTAATGCGGGATATACTAATGTTGGATATGCTGATGCTGGATATACTGATGCTAGATATACTAATGCTGGATATGCTGATGCTAGATATGCTAATGCGGGATATACTAATGTTGGATATGCTGATGCTAGATATGCTAATGTGGGATATACTAATGTTGGATATGCTGATGCTGGATATACTGATGCTAGATACACTAATGCTGGTTTTGCTGTGTAAGATATGGTAATGTGGGATATTTTAATGTGGGATGTGCTGGATATTTTAATGCTAGATATGCTAAGGCTGGATATGCTAATGCTGAGAATTATTGCACAAAAGCAAGATAAGGTATTATGCTGGTTTTGCTGTGTAAGATATGGTAATGTGGGATATTTTAATGTGGGATGTGCTGGATATTTTAATGCTAGATATGCTAATGCAGGATATACTAATGCTAGATATGCTAATGCAGGATATACTAACGGTGGATATGCTGATATGGATATGCTGATGCTAGATATGCTAATGCGGGATATACTAATGCTGGATATGCTGATGCTGGATATACTAATGCTGAATATGCTGATGCTGGATATACTAATGCTGAATATGCTGATGCTGGATATGCTAATTCTGGATATGCTGATGCTAGATATGCTAATACGGGATATACTAATGCTGGATATGCTGATGCTGGATGTGCTGATGCGGGATATACTAATGCTAGATATACTAATGCTGGATATACTAACGTTGGATATGCTGATGCTAGATATGCTAATGCGGGATATACTAATGCTGGATATGCTGATGCTGGATATACTAATGCTGGATATGCTGATGCTGGATATGCTGATGCTAGATATGCTAATGCAGGATATACTAATGCTGGATATGCTGATGGTAGATATGCTAATGCAGGATATACTAACGGTGGATATGCTGATGCTAGATATGCTAATGCAAGATATACTAATGTTGGATATGCTGATGCTGGATATACTGATGCTAGATATACTAATGCTGGATATGCTGATGCTAGATATGCTAATGCGGGATATACTAATGTTGGATATGCTGATGCTGGATATACTGATGCTAGATATACTAATGCTGGATATGCTGATGCTAGATATGCTAATGCGGGATATACTAATGTTGGATATGCTGATGCTAGATATGCTAATGTGGGATATACTAATGTTGGATATGCTGATGCTGGATATACTGATGCTAGATACACTAATGCTGGTTTTGCTGTGTAAGATATGGTAATGTGGGATATTTTAATGTGGGATGTGCTGGATATTTTAATGCTAGATATGCTAAGGCTGGATATGCTAATGCTGAGAATTATTGCACAAAAGCAAGATAAGGTATTAAGCTAGGATTTTCAAACTATCCCAGCTAAATTTAGCCTAGACTCCGCTCATTAAGCCTAAGCTAATTTAAGCTAATTAAGCTAAATTAAATGAAATTACTATGGAGATTAATTCTTTGCAGCTAGCCTGAGCTCTAGCGTAGGCTAACAACCAGGCTAAGATTAATCCTAGTGATTTATATGTTAGTTTCATTGTCAATGCTACTAGAAATGAATGTGTTTGCTAGTCACTCCATGCTCTTGGCTATATACATATATATTTCCAATTATTAGAATTAAAATTATGAATGTTTAATTGTGTAAGCAATAATTTAATTTGTTCTCAGTTGTTTATAACTGGCCATTTCAGATTTAAATATGGGGCAGATATAGATAAGAGATATATAAATAGATGAATGATTAGAAACAATAACACATGCAGTACACAATGCTCAGAACTAATGAGTATTTACTTTATTTGTAATTATTTTTATTATTTTTCGTGCAGTCTTAACACATTTACCACTGTTTTTCTACAGTTCTTCAAGGAAACAGGTGAAATGAACAGCAAACTGAAGCTGGAGCACGACAACATCCGACAGAGCTTCTCCTGTGATAAAACCACTGCTTTACACAAGCTACTGGAGCTGCAGCAGGGTCTGGAGGTGAAGCAGAGATGCACAACACACACACCTACACTTACTGGAGACTTACTACACACTGACAACCTGTGTGTGTGTTTCAGAGAGAGCGAGAGCGCCTGACGGAGCAGAGAGAGATGGTTCAGCAGCTGGTGCTCAAATCTAAGAGTGTCGTCCGACTGAAGCCACGAAACCCCGAGGAGAAGATCACAGGTCCTCCGGTGGTGGTGCAGGCGCTCTGTGACTTCAGACAGGACGAGGTGACACAAACACATGCATACATTCATACACTCAATACACACACACACATAAACAGGCCACAATTGAGACGTCCGCTTTAAATTGAGTGTTTTAAAGGTGCAGTGTGTTTGATTGACATCTAGTGGTTGAACTAGGTATTACAGTCTAAATTCAAAATATTGCAGAGGATTTTTTTTTCACTTGGCTCTTTTATGATGACTTGATGCAGAGGTTGCCAGATTGACATCACCAACAGGAGCGAGTGTGCCTGATGATCGAGCCTTACAATATAAACCGCTCAGCTGCTGCTTTTACCTTCATAATATTTATATTATTTGCTCATTAAAAACCACCTTGTGTGAATGTTTATAACTCTTGGCATTATTTATACAGCACATTTCATACACAATGGTAATTCAAAGTGCTTTGCATAAACAAGAATAAAAGAAACAAGAAAATAAAACGATTAAAAGAATTTAAAATAACATTAAAACAGATTCAAATGAATCCAAGTGTCATTTCGGAGGCTTCAACTGTCCTCCAGAGGGCACATTTTAGGCTGCGTCCACATATATCGATGCAGCTTTCATGACTGACATGACATACGCTGTTTTCCACCAACTGGCAACCTGGGGTGCTGATACATAATTGGCTAAAGTGCCAATGGGCGGAGTTACAGAGCAACACACATTCAGCATAAGTGACTTTAGCATCGTTTCTCAGATAAACACACATGATCACAAACTATTTTATATATAAACGACTCCTAAATCAGACGGATTTAAGTATTTTGAGATTGTGAGAGTGCAGATGTTTCGGGGCGTAGCAACCGGGGGGTACAGGGGGGACACGTCCCCCTCACTTTTAGAGACAGACCATTTAGAAACAGGTGGTTAATAATTATATGAACATATGATCTCATACAGCCCCCCCCCCCACACACACACACTTTTAAAATGTCTGCTACGCCCCTGCCTGTAAAGGTTGGGTTTAGGGCTAGAGGAAGAGAATGTAGAGTCTGTACTGTAGAAACATCATTACAACTATGGGAAAAGCACCTGATGATGGCTGTACAGGTGTGTGTTGTGCATTTGTGAGTGTATTTGGTGTGTGTGTGCAGAAGACGATTCGTAAAGGAGATGAAGGCATCCTGAAGGATAACTCTGAGCGCACCACGTGGCAGGTGACGGGTCCCGGCGGAATGGACATGCAGGTGCCGTCCGTCTGTCTGATCGTCCCGCCACCAAATCCACTCGCCATCAGCCTCGCCAACAAGTACGACACTTAATATATTAACCAACATACAGTAAAGTAAAAATGATTCGCTCTCCTGTGATTTTTCTATTCTGTTTTTCCCAAATGATTTTTTACAGAGCAAGGAATGTTTCCTATAATATTGTTTCTTCTGGAGAAAGTCTTATTTGTTTTATTTCGGCTAGAATAAAAGCAGTTTTTAATTCTTTAAACCCATTTTAAGGTCAATATTATTAGCCCCCTTAAGCAATGTTTGTTTAGGATTGTCTCTAGAACAAACCACTGTTATACAATGACTTGCCTAATTACCCTAACTATGGAAGTCAATGGTTACCGATTTCCAACATTCTTCTGAATATCTTCTTTAGTGTTCAAGAGAAGAAAGAAACTCATAAACATTTGAAACCACTTGAGGGGGAGTAAATAATGATAAATTTTTGGGGTGAACTGACCTTTTAAGGCTGCACAATAGTGGGAATATATGCAGTATATTATTGTTCCATATTCTGATAACAATATTTACTTGCGATTATAAAATTTCCCTGCAGAAACATGCCAAGTTCAGACCTGTTTTTGGCCAAATTAGTTTGAAACTATTATATATATATATATATATATATATATATATATATATATATATATATATATATATATATATATATATATATATATACACACACACTCACACACACTACCTGACAAAAGTATTGAGGTGGATCCCAGTTGTAAGAGCAACACATAATAACTTGACTAGTTGATCATGTGTAAAAGTGTCAGCAGGTGGATTTCTCTACTGAATCATCTGTTGATCTGCATCCCAATCATCACCAATACTGCAGAAGACCTACTGGAACTCACATAGACCAAGATTCTCATAGAAATCAGTCAAGTTTGGTGAAGGAGAAAGCATGGTTCGGGGTTCCATTCAGTATGGGGGTGTGTGAGAGATCTGCAGAGTGGATGGTCAACATCAACAGCCTGAGGTATCAAGACATTTGTGCTGCCCATTACATTACAAACCACAGGAGAGGGCAAATTCTCCAGCAGGATAGCGCTCCTCATACTTAAGCCTCCACATCAAAGCTCCTGAAAGCAAAGAAGGTCAAGGTGCTCCAGGATTGGCCAGCCCAGTCACCAGACATGAACATTATTGAGCATGTCTGGGGTAAGATGAAGGAGGAGGCGTTGAAGATGAACACAAAGACTCTTGATGAACTCTGGGAGTCCTGCAAGAAGGCTTTCTTCACCATTCCAGATGACTTTATTAATCAGTGATTTGAGTCATGTCAGAGATGTATGGATGCAGTCCTCCAAGCTCATGATGGAGTCAGACACAATATTCATTCTGTTTCCACTGCAGCATGAGCACATATTCTATACTGGACATTATTGAAGGTTCAGTGAGCAGACTTTAGTCTAAGCAGAGTCAGACCTTACTGTCCTAATGAAATCAGTCAACATCAAGACATGATCAGATTTTATTGTGCTCAAATAAGCGTCATCTAGAGGCCTTTACCTTTCATATAAGACACTTCTGACACCAAATGATCAACTAGAAGTCCAGTTATTATTTACTGTTCCTAAAGCTTGGATAGGCCACAAGACTACTATCAGGTAGTGTGTGTATATATATAGGTAAAACAACATGAATACTATTGGCTTTTGATGATACACTGAGGTCTTATGAAGCAATTAGCCTGAACAAGAAACTGAAAAAAATGTACAACATCATTACATTATATTCATTAGTTCATGACATTAAATTATTGGTGTGTGTAGCTGTATGACTGTGTTAACCACGTGTGTGTTTATTTTCAGGAATTCCCAGTATTATGAGGCTATTCTCGCTGTGTGGAATCAGCTGTACATCAATGTTAAGAGCATGATCTCATGGCAGTACTGTTTACTAGACATCGGCCGCATCAACTCACTCACCATGAGCATGGTAAATACTGTTTTGTTCACTAAATAAATATTTGAAATGCTTTATTAAGTGCATTTTTGCAATCAGGGCTTGACATTAACACCCGCCAAATGCGGGTAGATTTCAGCAGTGGCGGGTTAGACAAACACTCCCACTAGCCACTTTGGCTGGTTGAAAATAATTTTCCCAGATAACACGACTGACAAAAATAATTGCGTTTGCGCGAGCAATAGAAAGCAGGTGAATACTGAATGAGAGGATAATCATTTGCGCTAACAGCTGAGGGGATGCGCGCGACTGTTTCTAAAGCGTGCGCGCGCTCCCGTTTCCTTGCGTGAAGCAACTGTGTCTAGAAGCACAACTGATGTGATCGGTTCTCTTTCAAATAGACTAGACAAAAAGTGATGAACGTGCACCCACAGTCTTGCTGCTTTCAAGAGTTCCAGATGTGTCTTTTTGTAAGCAGCGCCGGTTGCTTTCACTTTAACCATTTGTGACTAGTCTCTTAAGGCTGATTTATACTTCTGCGTCAAGCGCACGCATATGCTACAGCGCAGCCTACACGTGGACGCATACGCGTACTGCAAGCTTTGTGATTGGTCGGCTTGGTAGTGCTGACGAGTGTGGGTGGAGGAGGTGAGAGCCGCACGAGCGTGATGCAGCGGGCTAGTAATGTTGGAAAACTACTAGCCACAGTGGCTGGTGATCAAAAAAGTTCATGTCAAGCCCTGATTGCGATGCAAAATTATTACATAATATTTATATTTAAATATTTAAATAATATAATAAAATGTTTTCTACGCGAATTAGTATTTTATTATATTATATAATGATTCAAATTATTTGTTCAGAGTGAGTGTCCAGCAAACGATTCACTGATTCAAAATATCCATTCAGAGTGAGTCTCTGTGACCCACTGATTCAAGTAATCCATTCAGTGCGTGTCCTCAAAATTATTCACTGATTCAAACGATCCTAACAGAGTGAGTCTCCAGTTAATGATTCACTGATTCAAATTTTCCATGCAGAGTGAGTCTCCAGTAAGTGATTCACTAATTCAAATAATTCATTTAAAGTTGAGTCGCCAGCAGTTGATTTACTGATTCAAATGATCCCTTCAAAGTGAGCCTCCAATAAACGATTCAAAAATTCAAATTATCGATACAGTGAGTCTCGGGTAAATGATTCACTGATTCAAATGATCTGATCAATGCAAGTCTTCAATAAATTATTTACTGATTCAAATTATTTATTCAGAGTGAGTCTCAAGTAAATGATTCATTGATTCAAAGATTTGTTCAGTGCGTGTGCACTAAATGATTTGCTGATTCAAATTATCCATATAGAATCAATGATCCACACAGAGTGAGTCTCCAGTAAATGATTATATGATTAAAATTATCCATACAGTCTCCAATAAATGATTCAAAAGATTCCTTCACTGCGTGTTCACTAAACGATGCACTGATTCAAATGATCCATACAGAGACTGTGTCTTGAGCTGTTGATTCACTGATTCAAATTATCTATTCAAAGTGAGTCTCCAGTAAATGATTCACTGATTCAAATGATCCACACAGAGTGGGTCTCCATTAAATAATTCACAGATTCAAATGATTTATTCAGAGTGAGTGTCCAGTAAATGATTCATTGATTCAAATTATATATACAGAGTTATTCTCCAATAAATGATTCACTGATTCAAATGATTTTTCAGAGGGATTCTCCAATAAATAATTCACTGATTCAAAAGAGTTGTTTAGTGTGTGTGTGTGTGTGTGTGTGTGTGTGTGTGTGTGTGTGCACTAAATGATTCTCTGATTCAATTGATCTATTCAATGCGAGTCTCTAGTAAATGATTTACTGATTCAAATTATCCATACAAAATAAATGTCCAGTAAAAAAATGACTAATTCAAATGATCCATTTAGATAAATCAGTCACTGACTCAAGTGATCTATTCAATGTGAGTCTCCAGTAAACGATTCACTAATTCAAATGTTCCACACAGAGTGAGTCTCCAGTAAATGATTCACTAATTCAAATGATCCATACAGAGTGAGTTTCGAGTATATGATTCAGCGATTCAAATTATCCATTCAGAGTGAGTATTCAATAAATGATTCACTGATTCAAAAGATTCTTTCACTGCGTGTTCACAAAATTATTCACTGATTCAAATGATCCATACAGACTGAGTGTTCAGCAGTTGATTCACTGATTCAAATGTTCCATTCAAAGTGAGTCTCCAGTAAATGATTCACTGATTCAAATCGACCATTCAAACGAGTGTATATTTTGTGTTTAGCTTTCCAAAATGGGCCCGGAGGAGTCGAACAGCATCCTCCGCAGTCTGGACATGCACTTCCAGGAGTTCAAGAAGCACAGTCAGGGCTCAGAGCTGTTCGGAGCCGAAGACCAGAAGCTGATCGAGAATCAGTTTGCAGGAGCACAGCAGCACTACGACAAGCTGGTGGTGGATCTGCCCACATATGGTGAGAGCAGGCTTCAATGCTGAATTTCTGAGAACATTAAAGAGGCGGTTCACCCAAAAATGATCATCTCTTCACCATTTGCTTACACTTATGCTTTTGGGGAAAATCTGGCATTGGGATATTATATATTGGAATTTAAAAAGGAATATATACAGGCAGTGGTGTGTATTACTGCACGGATTACTGACGGGGGCCCCTGACAGTCGCGGAAATCACGCTCAGTGGGGGGGGAGGTCTGACGGTCGCAAAAATCACGCTCAGTTGGGGGGTTATACTCATATTTACATACTTTAGACTGGGGGATGAGTGAACACATACTGAAGGGAGTGGGCGGTTATCGCGAGTCCGCCCGTCCGCTACGCCACTGTATACAGGCACCAACCTGCCAAATGCGGAAAGATTTCAGCTGTGGCGGATTAGACAGACACTCCCACTAGCCACATTGCCTGGCAACCCATCTCTGGGAAACATCCACACACACTCATACACTACGGACAATTTAGCCTACCCAATTCACCTGTACCAGATGTGGGGGAAACCGGAGCACCCGAAGGAAACCCACGTGAACGCAGGGAGAACATGCAAACTCCACACAGAAATGCTAACTGACCCAGCCGAGGCTCGAACCAGCGACCTTCTTGCTGTGAGGCGACTACACTACCTACTGCGCTACTGCGTCGCCCCCAAGCTCATACACGACACACAAAAAGTGAAATGACTGAGGAGGCATGTGGACTCAACACAAAGGGCTCTATTTTAACGATCTAGGCGCAAAGTCTAAAGCGCACGCTGCAAAAGCATTAAGGCCGTGTCTGAATTCACTTTTGCTGGTTTTATAAAAGTTGTTGTTTTTTACTCAGACATTTAAAAAGATAATATTTTAGAGCAGTACTCACAATACTGTAAAACCATGGTATTTTTATTCAAGGTTATCATCAGAATCTTATACCGGCCCATACCTACTGCGCAACAATCTTTTGGCTTGAAACCTTTTGGCTCTCATGCACTTTTATATTCATTTTTAGATGTTCAAAACAGCTTTTTTTTGTGGCTTCATGATGCAAACTGATATTTTTATTATTATATTATTTTACTTTTTTAATATACGGCGCATCCGGAGAGTATTCACATTGCTTCACTTTCTCCACATTTGTTTATGCTACAGCCTTATTCCAAAATGGACTAAATTAATTGATTTCCTCAACATTCTACACACAATCCCCCATAATGACAATGTGGAAAAAGAGTTTGAAATTGTTGCAAATTTATTAAAAATAAAACACCTGTAAAATCATGTACATCAGTATTGACAGCGTTTGGCGTTAAGCTCTAAATTGAGCTCAGGTTCATTCTGTTTCCACTGATCATTCTTGAGATGTTTCAGCAGCTTCATTGGAGTTCACCTGTGGTCAATTCAGTTGATTGGACATGATTTGAAAAGGCATACACCTGTCTATATAAGCTCCCAGGGTTGACAGTGCATGTCAAAGCACAAACCAAGCATGAAGACAAAGGAATTGTCTGTAGACATCCGAGACAGGATTGTCTTGAGGCACAAGGCTGGGGAAGGTTACAGAAACATTTCTGCTGCTCTGAAAGCTCCAATGAGCACAGCGGCCTCCATCATCCTGTAAGTGGAAGATGTCTGAACCACCAGGACTCTTCCTAGAGCTGGCCGGCTATCTAAGCTGAGTGATCGGGGGAGAAGGGCCTTAGTCAGGTGGTGATCAACAACCCAATGGTCACTCTGTCTGAGCTCCAGCGTTCTTCTGTATATAGAGGAGAACCTTACAGAAGGACAACCATCTGTGCAGCAATCCACCAATCAGGCCTGTATGGTAGAGTGGCCAGAGTGATGCCACTCCCCGCCTGGAGTTTGCCAAAAGGCATCTGAAGGACTCTCAGACCATCAGAAACTAAACTCTCTGCTCTGATGAGACTCAAACTGAACTCTTTGGAGTGAACTCGAGGCATTACGTTTGGAGAAAAGCAGGCAGCGCTCATCACCAGGCTAACACCATCCCTACAGTGAAGCATGGTGGTGGCAGCATCATGCTGTGGGGATGTTTTTCAGCAGCAGGAACTGGAAGACTAGTCAGGATAGAGGGAAAGATGAATGCAGCGATGTACAGAGACATCCTGAATCAAAACCTGCTTCAGAGTGCTCTTGACCTCAGACTGGGGCGACGGTTCATCTTCCAGCAGGACAATGACCCAAAGCACACTGCCAAAATATCAATGGAGTGGCTTCACAACAACTCGGTGAATGCCCTTGAGTGGCCCAGCCAGAGCCCAGACCTAAATCCTAGATTGGTGATGGCAGCCAGAAGAGAGAATAATGTCAGATTTACTGTCCTGCACCAATAGACTCTGCATTAGAAACACCTCACACAAGCGGTAATTTGTTGTAATTTGATGCAGAGTTGATATAAAACATACATAAATACATATAAATGTTCATACGGTTCTAAAACAAAAATCTAAATATTAAAAACGTTCAAGGATTTACGATGCTGATGACTGTTAAACAAATCATAACACTATTGTGAAAGGGGGTCTACTAAATCATAAGTCCTAAATCAGATCACAAGCTGAATAATCAGTGTATTATCTGCTGTGTTTTCTCTGCAGCCGCTCGAGGAGAAGGATCTGAATATTCGGCGGCGGTGAGCGTTAAAATGCTGAACGAACTCAACGCTCTGAGACTGAAGCTGGACGGAGCCGAATCCTCCCTCATCTCTTTCCTCTACATCGTTTTAGGAGACGAGGGTCTAGAGGAGTGCAAACAGCACATCAGCAGCACACAGGTCAGTCTACAACACAGTCAAAATGACAGATACACATGCAAACGGGTAGGGCTGCACAATATATCATTTCGGCATCGATATCGCAACGTGATCATTCACAATAGTCACATTGCAGGATACACAATGTTGAGTTTATTTTAAATGCATCATTTGCATTTGCATTTTTGATGCATGTGATTGTATAATGATTTTAAAAGCATTCAGGCATAAGAAATAGCACCATTTGTGACTTTAAACTATTTCAATTATAGTTTTATAATTTAATAACTGTACTTGAATACTGTTAGACTCTGAAAATGATAGAGCACGGTTTATTTCAATTGAAGCTTTTTCTTGATTGCATTTATTAGATTTTATGGAGACGCACTCCCACTGCAGAATCCTCCCAATCGATCTGACATTATAAATTCTTTCCAAATAGACAGGGGTGTAGCAACCGGGGGGGATGGGGGGGATCTGTCCCCCTCACTTTTAGAGACAGACCATTTAGAAACAGGTGATTAATAATTATATGAACATATGATCTCATACAGCCGTCCCCCCCCCACTTTTAAAATGTCTGCTACGCCCCTGCAAATAGAGATGTTAAGTCAACTGGTAAAAATTGAAGATATATCGCAACAAATCCAGGGTTCATACGGTCATGGAAAACCTGGAAAAGTCATGGAATTTTGACAGGCCTGGAAAAGTTTTGGAAAAACCCATGAAGTTTTGGAAAAGTCATGTAAATTAGTTTACAAATATCTGTATAGTTGAATTAGCGCTGCACGATATTGGAAAATCTGACATGATCATATCTAGTATCTCTGTGATGTATATTGTGATGTGAAAACAATTTCACCAGATGATTTACCAGGTTTATTTGGATTGATTGGGGGGATTTTGTAGAGGAGTGAATCTTGAATAATATATAACAAATAAATGACAAGCAGAGATCAATAAAAAATATAGTAAAGATAAAAATGAATGATAGTGTTCAGGTATTCACTATTCTGGTACAGATACTGAATAATCAACACTGCTCAGTCTTCACTGTAGATTATTTCATCTTTATTAAAGTTACAATAAATGTCTTGTGGCCGGAGGTTTTAAACTCTGAAATATTGAAATGTTCACACAGTCACAGGTCTTAAAGGGACAGTTCACTCAAAGATTAAAATGTACTCACTGTTTACTCACTTGTTTCAATACTATAGGAGTTATTAAGTTGTCTTTTTGAAGCAAGTGAAGTGTGTAATGAAGTCATTTTGGGTGAACTATCTCTTTAGAAATGCATGCAGATGATGAACTTTTACTCCATTATGATTAAACTCTATATTAAACTATAATCCCAACATTGCATATTCAATTCAATTTAATTCACCTTTATTTGTATAGCGCTTATACAATGTAGATTGTGTCAAAGCAGCTTCACATAAAAGGTCACAGTAAATAGGAACAGTGTAGTTCAGTTTGTAGTGTTTAAGTTCAGTTCAGTTGAGCTCAGTTCAGTGTGGTTTAATAATCACTACTGAGAGTCCAAACACTGAAGAGCAAATCCAACGATGCGCAGCTCTACAGATCCTGAACCATGCAAGCCAGTGGCGACAGCGGAGAGGGAAAAAAAACTTCACTAAAGGTGGAAGTGAAGAAAAAAAACCTTGAGAGAAACCAGGCTCAGTTGGGCACGACCATTTTAATTTCTCCGCTGGCCAAACGTCTTGTGCAGAGCTGCAGTCTCAGTGGCGGAGGCTGGAAGCTGGCCTCAGCGAAGACTCGTCTGTCTCCGGAGTGTCACAGGAATCAGTCTCATGTTCTCCACTCCTCCATGACCATCACAGTAGCTGCTCAGGATACGGCCTGGTCCAGGATATAAAAACCTTGGGATCATCTCGTCGTTGGTCTTGGATCGAATCAGTGGCTCTGTATAGTCTGAGGGCCTCGGGAAGAGTATCCCCAGGTGGAAATGGAGAATAAAGAAAATAATTAGCGTAGCTGATGTTCACAGTGTATATCAGCAAGATGCATAACCTGTGTGGAAGCCCCCAAGTGGTGCACTAAGTGTATGCTTTACTGAACAGATAGGTCTTTAATCTAGTTTTGAATTGGGAGAGTGTGTCTGAGCCTCGGACGTTATCAGGAAGGCTATTCCAGAGTTTAGGAGCTATAAATGAGAAGGCTCGACCTCCTTTACTCGACTTTGCTATTCTAGGTACTACCAGAAGCCCTGAGTTTTGAGACCTTAAAGAGCGAGTTGGATTGTAGCGAGACAGAAGATTGGTTAGATAAACAGGAGCTAGATTATTTAAAGCTTTATATGTAAGAAGCAATATTTTAAATTCAATACGAAACTTAACAGGCAGCCAGTGTAAGGAGGATAAAATTGGGGTGATGTGATCAAATTTTCTAGACCTGGTAAGAACTCTGGCAGCTGCATTTTGTACTAGCTGAAGTTTGTTAATAGAGGATGCTGGGCAGCCAGCAAACAGTGCATTACAGTAGTCCAGCCTAGAAGTCATAAAAGCATGGACTAGCTTTTCTGCATCTGAGATGGATAGCATACTTCGTAACTTAGCGATATTTCTCAGATGAAAGAAAGCAGTTTTTTCTGACATGGGATATATGATTTTTAAAAGTTAAATTACTGTCTAATATGACACCCAGATCTTTTATAGTAGAGCTAACGCTAACTTTGTATCCCTCTAATTGTAGGTCGAGTTGTGAGATCTGCTGTGTACAGGATTTTGGCCCAATAAGTAATAATTCTGTTTTGTCTGAGTTTAAGAGAAGATAATTGTTGGTCATCCAGTCTTTAACATCTTTAATACACTCAGTTAGCTTGGACAGATTAGACGTCTCGTCAGGTTTAGTTGAAATATATAATTGAGTATCATCTGCATAGCAGTGAAAGCTGATCCCATGTCTTCTAATAATGTCTCCCAGGGGTAGCATGTATATTGTAAACAGCATATCCTGCGATGTGACTATTGCGGATGCACACAATGCAGTATCGATGCTGAAACCATATATTGTGCAGCCCTAACTTGAATATAGGTTAGTTGTCTTTACTTCTTTTCTCTCCTTGGCCAAAAACTTGCTCTTACATTGTTAGTGCTGTGTAAGCATCATCAAAATCAATTTTACAGAGATATAAAAGCAAACTTAAACTAAATAGATTATTGTGTGTTCTATGATATGCTGGAATAAACTTGAACGTCATTGTTTGTCTTATTATTTACCATGTATATGTAGTCATTATGAAACATTACTTCATGAAGATGTACATGAAAGTTCTGGAAAAGTCATGGAATTTTAGTAGTATACATGTGTATGAACCCTGTCGCAAAATAAAAATATTTCACAATGTTAGATTTTTCCAATATCGTACAGCCCTGCAAATGGGTTTTTCTCTGGCTGATGCCCATATTTACAAATCAGGGCAGCCGATAACCAGTATATGATGGTGACTTTTATTTTTTATAACTCTACTAAAATATTTATATTACTTATAATAGTAATTTATATTACTTAAATATTTATATTACAGAGAAAACAGGTCGACCAAATGGGGTCTTACACTTTGGCAGTAGACAGTCACCATTAGCAGTTGCCTGTGTGACTCTGTGAGAGGTTTGATGCCTACTGATTAGATCAGAAAACAGCACTGGAACATGAACATTTAAAAACCAATTTAAGATCATTAAATTTAATTAAACTATCAAACTAAAGAGGTTATGTTTACATAAAATGATGCCATCTCAAAGGCTTTAAGTCCATAATTTGATCTGCTTGTTTATATATCGAGTCAATAGGCTTCAATGTAGATAAAGAGGCTTGTGACCATGATGTAATGCAATACGTCAAGTGTGAGAATATCATTGTGTGCATGTATAATTTAGCAGTTTGAGAAGTTAAAAATCTTCTAATAAAATAAAAACGACTTGGCTTGACCTTCTTACACATATTTTTAACATCACTATCACATTTTAAATGAATGTCTAGAGTTATGCCAAGATACTTAAATTCATTCACTTCTTTAATAACTTTAGCTTTTATTATTAATTATCAGCACCTCAAATGTATCCCGTACAGACCTGTTTCTTATAAGAGAAGCTCAAAGGAACTGTTTTCTAGACATGTAAGGTTAAATGAGACAGCTCAAGCCATCTTGAAATATGCTGTAAAGCCTGAGTCAGTTGCTCACCTGCCCGGCACGGTGCTTTAGCTGACACATATATGACTGTCATCTGCATATAACTGGTAGTTAACCCCTGAGCTGTAATCAGGAAGATAATTTACTGAACAGGTATGTACATTGTAAACAACAATGTGCCAAGAACAGACCCATTAGGTACTCCTATATTGTTAGAACGCACAGATGACTTCACCCCATTGACCCTCACACATTGCTGTCTCCCACCCAAATAAGACCCAGACCACTGTAAGGCTTCTGCTGACATTTTGAACTCTCTTAATTTTTTTAGTAAGATACTGTGATTAACCGTGTCAAAAGCTTTCTTTAGGTCCAGGAACACTGCCCCAACCACGCTACCTTTATCCAGTGACCCTTTTATTTTTTCAAGCAGATAACAATTAGCTGTTTCTGTGGAATATTTCTCTCGAAAACCAAACTGCTGTGGATAAAGCAACTGTTTAGAGTGTAAATGCTCCATTCATTGCTTTCTCCAGCACTTGTTTACCAAATATATTGCAGTGTAAACATTAAATAAAAGTTATAAATGTATAATTTGTTGATTTAATATATTAAGTTTTTAGTTATGATACTTATAAAATCATTCCGTATAAATCCATAGATATTTTACAAAATTCTCAGCAGAAATAACAAAAAATGTCAGCAGATTCTGTCTGGCCCTACTCAGAATTCATTAAGAGAATAAGCACAACCCTGTTAGACCATGCACTGAGAGATTTGGACATGCCCTTAATGCTTTTGCGCCATGCGCTTTAGACTTACCGATCATTAAAATAGAGCCCACTGACTATTTTCATCATGCATCCTGCTTGATTTACTGAAATGATCCACAATCTGAAATGTTGTTATGGCTTTTTATTCTCTAAGCTGCTTTAACACAATCTGCATTGTAAGAATGCTATAGAAATGAAGATGAATTAAATAGTTTTAAGTATGCAATGAATCAATGCTGATTATTTTAAAACATTCCCCAAATCCACCTGATTAATCTGTGGAGCTCTGCTGAAAAAAGCTGTAAGTCATTTATTTGCCTTCAGGCCTTTCAGAAGAACATCCAGGGCCTTCGAGGAGAGTTTGTGAGTCTTCGAGACGGCATTCAGGCTGAACTGAAAGATGCCGGCGACAGCGATAAAAGCAGATATCTGAGCGGTCAGCTGGACATCATGAACCAGAGACTCCTGAACCTGGACAGTTACTTTACCACACATCTGCAGAGGTAAATCGTGCAGGAAAACTCTTTCTTCTGCTCACCATGGCTGGATTTATTGATCAAAAAATACAAAAAAATGAGTGAAATAGTTCTGCAGTTAAAAATGGCTGCTTTCCATGATAATGTTTAGTAAATTGTTATTGATTACAGTGATTTAAAGCACTCAAGACTCAACCCATAAAGTGTTTTAATAGAATGAGTACTGTTAAATGATATTAGAGAACACTTTTATTCAGCACATAGTTTAAGACAAATGTTTAAATAGGTGTTTTTGGAGGAATTTTAGAGTATTCATCATTAATCAAACTAAGATTGTATCTGATTCTTTTCTGTGTTATTTGTATGTTTTTTTGTATAATGAATGTTTATTAAGAAACCAATATGATTGAATGTTATATATTGTATATTTAGTATAGGTTTTGCCATGAATATAGCCAATGCTGCTGATATGGCTGTAAAACATTAAAAATAAAAAAAATAAATAAAAAAATAAAAATATATGTATATATCAGAAAGTATTGATAGCTCTTCACTTTTTCCACATTTGTTTATGTTACAGCCTTATTCCAAAATGGATTAAATTGATTGATTTCCTCAACATTCTACACACTATCCCCCATAATGACAATGTGGAAAAAGAGTTTTTGAAATTGTTGCAATTTTATTAAAAATAAAGAAGCTGTAAACTCACATGTACATCAGTATTCACAGCCTTTGCTCAATACTTTGTTGATGCTCCTTTGGCAGCGATTACAGCCTCAAGTCTTTTTGAATATGATGCCTCAAGCTTGGCACACCTGTCTTTGGGAGTTTTGGCCCATTCCTCTTTGCAGTACCTCTCAAGCTCTATCAGGTTGGATGGGAAGTGACAGTGTGCAGCCATTTTCAAATCTCTCCAGAGATGTTCAATAGGATTTAGGTCTGGGCTGTGGCTGGGCCAGTCAAAGACATTCACAGAGTTGTTGTGAAGCCACTCCATTGATATTTTGGCAGTGTGCTTTGGGTCATTGTCCTGCTGGAAGATGAACCGTCGCCCCAGTCTGAGGTCAAGAGCACTCTGAAGCAGGTCTTCATTCAGGATGTCTCTGTACATTGCTGCATTCATCTTTCCCTCTATCCTGACTAGTCTTCCAGTTCCTGCTGCTGGAAAACATCCCCACAGCATGATGCTGCCACCACCATGCTTCACTGTAGGGATGGTATTAGCCTGGTGATTAGCGCTGCCTGCTTTTCTCCAAACGTAACGCCTGGCGTTCACTCCAAAGAGTTCAGTTTGAGTCTCATCAGAGCAGAGAGTTTAGTTTCTGATGGTCTGAGAGTCCTTCAGATGCCTTTTGGCAATTGACCACAGGTGAACTCTAATGAAGCTGCTGAAACATCTCAAGAATGATCAGTGGAAACAGAATGTACCTGAGCTCAATTTAGATCTTCACGCCAAAGGCTGTCAATACTGATGTACATGTGATTTTACAGGTGTTTTATCTTTAATAAACTTACAACAATTTCAAAAACTCTTTTTCCACATTGTCATCATGGGGGATTGTGTGTAGAATGTTCAGGAAATCAATGAATTTAATCCATTTTGGAATAAGGCTGTAACATAAACAAATGTGGAGAAAGTGAAGCACTGTCAATACTTTCCGGATTTCATACACAGTGGTAATTCAAAGTTCTTAACATAAACAAGAATAAAAGATACAAGTATAAGAAAATAAAAACAACAAAGAATAAAAATTATTAAAACAGATTAAACAGGTTATAAAACAATGAAAAAGCAGAGAAAAGCATAATAGTGCGATCTGTCGGACGTAACTCAGTGCTCATTATGTGAAGGCTCAGATAAACAGATGTGTTTTCAGTCTTGATGTGAATGTGCCTAATGTTGGAGCACATCTGATCATTTCCGGAAGCTGATTCCAGCAGCAGGGGGCGCTGTTAGTAGCTGAAAGATGATTCACTCTGCTTTGACTGAACTCTTGGAATTTCTAGTTTATTTAATCCTAATGATCTGAGTGATCTGTTGGGTTTGTATTCAGTGAGCATATCTGTAATGTATTGAGCTCCTATAGGCCACTTAGTGATTTATAGACAAATAATAATACTTTAAAACAGGCCCGGCTCGACCCACTCGACCAGCTTGTCCCACCCTAGCCCCTATAACATTTTTTTAAAGCACTTCATAACTGAGAAAGCAGCAAAGCTATGATGTGACCGTGAGATGTAAAATCATGTTTTGGCAAGCCTAAAGTACTGCATTTTAATCATTTTAAATCATTCAAGCTGCATTAGATGAAAGAGAACCTAATTCAGCAGAGAGCGCAGATTTCTCAGAGCGCATTACCAAACGCACTTCTCTTTTATATCATTTCATGGAGTCTTAATTCATACAATAGAAAGTCTTAAAGAACGCAAACAGCTCAGCAGCACTGAGTAGGATAATCAGAAGAAACATTAAACATTACAGCATTTTTCTCACAGAAAGGGCAAATATTAAGTTCACTGTCTGTAAACGATGCACAGAAACCAAATCACAGGCAGTCTCAGTAGTGAAGTTCGTGCAAAGTGCAACATACAGAATTAAAAGAAGTAAAATTAAAATTAGTTGAAGGTTGTGTCAAAAATATCAACATTTCAATACATATCCAGACATAATCTTGCTTTTGCTTTGCACTCTCTCTCTCTTCTCTTTTTTAAGACACTAGTATTCAGCTTATAGTGACATTTCAAGGCTTAACTAGGGTAATTAGGGTAAAGTTAGGGTAATTAGGCATGGTATTGTATAACAGTGGTTCTGGAGACAATCCAAAACTAATATAGCTTAAGGGGGCTAATAATATTGACCTTAAATGAGTTTAAACAATTAAAAACTGCTTTTATTCTAGCCGAAATAAAACAAATAAGACTTTCTCCAGAAGAAAAAATATTGTAGGAAATACTGTGAAAAATTCCTGAATCTGTTCAACATCATTTGGGAAATATTTAAAACTGTGTGCGTTTGTGCGTGCGCGCGCGTGTGTGTGTTTCAGGCTGGGCTCAGTGAAGTCTCTGCTGAAGGATATGATGAAAGCTGAAGATGTGGTGAAGGTTTATGAAGCTCGGCTGACGGAGAAAGAAACCGCTTCTTCAGACCCGGAGGAAGTGCAGAGATACCAGAAAGTGCTGCTGGTCAGTTTTACTCAAGCTCTTATTAACCCTTACTGTATGTACTGTTCAGATTGACTCCCCTTTGGTTATGTTGGTGCTGTTTTTGCCCCATTGACTTCCATTATAATCACATTTATTGATTGTAAAGCCATGACAGCATATAATCATGCATTACTGATTGCTGCTGGTTTTCCCTGTTGGGAAGAAGGACAATGTGTCATTATTACTGTTGATCATCAGTTGTCAGCATTAACCCTTTAGATCGACCTGTGCTGAAGAGTTTCTGGCTTTCATATGGAGTTCAGTGGACTAACACAACAGATTAAAGTGTGTGCGCAGAAATCAACTTACTGTGTTTACTGTGTCAAGTTTCCTGTGTTTCCTATTATGTACCTTTTTTACAAGTTGCAACATAACCTCTGATGTGTCAAGAGTGTGTGTGTGTGAAGTTTGAGCCCAAAATACCACACAGATAATGTTTTCTAACTCTCTGAAACTGACACTTTTAGGCTTTGACTCTAATTGTGGTGTTTTGGTGACTGTCGCTTTAAATTCAAATGAGATTGTGCTCTTTTTCAGTGGAGGGCGGAGCTACAGACACCTGTTTGTCAGCATAGTGGCAGATTCAAAAACTAGACTAACGTTATATGCTAATGAGGGAGAGATGAGCACTAGTGGGCGGGGCTTTCCCCCTCTGATGACGCGTATAAAGGGAGAATGTCAATCAAAGTGTTTCTGCAGACTGTTTTGATCAAGTCTGATTATAAACAATAGAATTAATACATTTTAACCTTTAGAGTCTGATTATGTATTACACTGCTGCCACACAACAGTGTAGAGGTGTAATCGGGTATTAAAAGTTAGGCTCGATAGGGCCCGAGCACGATAGAATTCGGCCTGAGCCCGACAAGTAGATTTTGATTGACAGCTTTTCAAAAGCCCGACCCTGTTTACAGCCCGACATTATTCAAATGTGCACATGTACACAGCTCTTTTGCCTTTTTTCAAGATTAAGTTGTTTTAACATAATTTATTCATAACAACCGTAGGCTATAAGTCACTTGGAAGTCGGAACAGAGAAATAAAATAAGTCCTCTGTAACATCATAACATCCTCGAGTCCGAGGAAGAGCGGTTCCAGAAATCAGGTAAGAAAACAAAAACAAAATCCAAAAAATGAAGCGAACAAGTTTATCACAGGGTGAGAATGTAGTCAAAATCCGAAAACGTGGTAAAAATCAGACGAGGGCTTTTCTTTTTCTGGACGGCTTTTGTGAATCGTCGTTGGTTGGGTTTAGGGACGGAGGAGGGTGGGTCAGCCGATTGGCCGGTTGCACGGTCAATCATTCTTTCATCCAGGCAGACAGGCGGAAGGTCGTTCGACAGCGGCCTCTAGCGGGTTTACGCGAGAACGGCGCAGGAAATAGCGCGCACAGCGCCCTCTCGCGGATTCGCGAAAACAAAAACTGCAAAAATACGTACCTCCCGGGACGTATTTCGCCGTCTCCAGAAACGTCCACGAGGCTACGTTCTCAGAATGAGCCTGGGTTGAAATTATGACTGGTATTTGTATGGAATAAAATCCCTGTCATAAATATTTCATGCGTAAATAAATTTCGTAGACTGTAATTATAAAATCGTAACACACAGACTTTTGTTTCATCTCAATAAAAAGATTGTTCAGGAATGAAAGTAATATTGTTAGAAGGCTCCATGAGGTTAATAGCATCTGTTATTGTTTGTGCCTGCAGAGCATGCGCAGTGATCTGGAGCAGAAGCAGGATCTGCTGAATTCTCTGCTGGTGGATCTGAATCGGATGCAGAAGGTTAATGAGCAGAGGGATCAGGGCCGCTACCAGTGCATCATCAACCTGACGCAGTACGCAGATCATGTCCATCAGCTGTCTGACCGCTGGAAACGCATCCACGTTCAGATCAACAACAGGTCAGAGACGCTCTATAACACTGCTGGACTGTAAAGCAATGTTTTTACTTCACTACTGTGTAATTAAGGTATGTAGTGAGTGGATCTGTACATTTATTTAGGAAACTTTTATTTTACTACATTACAAAACCTAATGTTATACTTTTTACTTCACTTATTCAAATGGTCTATTCGGAGTGAGTCGCTGGTAAAATGATTTAAATTATTTATTCAGAGTAAGTCTTCAGTAAATGACTCACTGATTCAAATGATCTGTTCAGAGTAAGTCTTGAGTAGATTATTCGCTGATTCAAATGATTCATTTAGAGTGAGTCTTCAGTAGATTATTCGCTGATTCATATGATTCATTTAGAGTGAGTCTCCAGTAGATTATTTGCTGATTCAAATGATTCATTTAGAGTGAGTCTCGAGTAGATTATTCGCTGATTCAAAAGATTTATTCGGAGTGAGTTTCTGCTAGATTATTCGCTGATTCAAAAGATTAATTCAGAGTGAGTTTCTGCTAGATTATTCGCTGATTCAAATGATTCATTTAGAGTGAGCCTCTTTTAGATTATTCGCAGATTCAAATGATTCTTTAAGAGTGAGTGACGAGTAGATTATCCGCTGATTTCAAAAGATTCATTCGGAGTGAGTCTCTGGTAGATTATTCGCTGATTCAAATGATTCATTTAGAGTGAGGTTCTGTTAGATTATTCGCTGATTCAAATGATTCATTTGGAGTGAGTTTCTGTTAGATTATTCACTGATTCAAATTATTCATTTAGAGTGAGCCTCTGTTAGATTATTCGCAGATTCAAATGATTCTTTAAGAGTGAGTGACGAGTAGATTATCCGCTGATTCAAATTATTCATTCGGAGTGAGTCTCTGCTAGATTATTCACTGATTCAAATGATTCATTGAGAGTGAGTTTCTAGTAGATTAATCGCTGATTCAAATAATTCTTTTAGAGTGAGCCTCCGGTAGATTATTCGCTGATTCAAATAATTCATTTAAAGTAAGTGACCAGTAGATTATTCGCTGATTTAATGATTCATTTAAAGTGAGTGTCCAGTAGATTATTCGCTGATTTAAATGATTCATTTAAAGTAAGTGACCAGTAGATTATTCGCTGATTTAAATGATTCATTTAAAGTGAGTGTCCAGTAGATTATTCGCTGATTCAAATGATTCTTTTAGAGTGAGCCTCCGGTAGATTATTCGCTGATTCAAATTATTCATTTAGCGTGAGCCTCGAGTAGATTATTTGCTGATTCAGATTATTTATTTGGAGTGAGTGAGTCTCTGGTATATTATTCGCTGATTCAAGTTATCCATTCAGAGTAAGTCTCCGGTAGATGATTTGCTGATTTAAATGATTTATTTAGAGTGAGCCTCTGTTAGATTAATCGCTGATTCAAATAATTCATTCGGAGTGAGTTTCTGCTAGATTATTCGCTGATTCAAATGATTCATTGAGAGTGAGTCTCTAGTAGATTATTCGCTGATTCAAATGATTCATTTAGAGTGAGCCTCGGTTAGATTATTTGCTGATTCAAATGATTCATTGAGAGTGAGTGTCCAGTAGATTATCTGATGACTCAAATGATTCATTCGGAGTGAGTCTCTGGTAGATTATTCGCTGATTCAAATGATTCATTTAGAGTGAGCCTCTGATAAATTCTTCGCTAATTCAAATGATTCATTTAGAGTGAGCCTCTGGTAGATTATTCGCTGATTCAAATGATTTATTGGGAGTAAGTCTGGTAGATTATTCACTAATTCCATTGATTCATTCAGAGTGAGTTCTGCTAGATTATTCGCTGATTCAAATGATTCATTGAGAGTAAGTCTCTAGTTGATTATTTGCTGATTCAAATGATTCATTTAGAGTGAGCCTCTGTTAGATTATTCACTGATTCAAATGATTCATTGAGAGTGAGTATCCATTAGATTATCGGCTGATTCAAATGATTCATTCGGAGTGAGTCTCTGCTAGATTATTCACTGATTCAAATGATTAATTGAGAGTGAGTCTCTAGTTAATTATTCACTGATTCAAATGATTCATTTAAATGAGTCTCCGTTAGATTATTTGCTGATTTAAATGATTCATTCAGAGTGAGTGTCCAGTAGATTATTCGCTGATGCAAATGATTCTTTTAGAGTGAGCCTCCTGTAGATTATTCGCTGATTCAAATTATTCATTTAGAGTGAGCCTCCGGTAGATTATTCGCTGATTCAAATGATTCATTCGGAGTGAGTGAGTCTCTGGTAAATTATTCGCTGATTCAAGTAATCCATTCGGATTAAGTCTCCGGTAGATAATTTGCTAATTTAAATGATTTATTAAGAGTGAGTCTCCGGTAGATTATTCACTGATTCAAATGATCCATTCAGAGTGAGTGTCCAGTAAATGATTCATTGATTCAAACAATTCATTCAGAAATAAGTCTCCAGTAGATTATTCATTGATTCAAATAATTCTTTTGCTAATTCAAATGATTCATTCAGAGTGAGCATCCAGTAGATTATTTACTGATTCAAAGGATCCATTAAGAGTCTCTTCAGTAAATGATTCACTGATTCAAATAAATTCAAATTCACTCGTTCAAATATGATTTACTGATTATGACAAAGAGTATGACACATTTGTGTAATTGAACTTTCTTGCAAATCTTTTACATGTATACCTCAAGTCAATAAAAAATTCAAGTCCCTTTGACTCCAGTAACATTGAAAATGAGTACTGGGAAAAGGAGTAGCCCACTTTAGCTGTGCGTTTATCTAAAAATAACAGCACACCATAGAATGTTCATCAGCCAATCAGAATCATGCATTCAGCAGTATTATAATGAGTTAATAATATTATTGCTGTTGTGTTTTTCAGGCTGGTTGATCTGGACTCTTACCTGCCGCAGCTGAAGCGATACATGCAGTCCAGTTCTCACCTGAGCGGCTGGATTGATGAAACCCAGAGGCAGATCGATTCACAACACTCCGTCAAGATGGAGGACAGCGCAGCTTACACTCAACTACTGAACCAACAGAAGGTAAGTCTGATAAACATGCACTCCCGCAAAAAACACCCAGAAATATTGAAGCAAGTCACTTTAATGTGATCTGACTATAACTGTGAAAAAAAAGTGAAATAAATTTTAAAAAATCATTCTGAAAAATTAATAAATAAACTATAAATGTGAAAATAAATAAATAAAAAATGTTAAAATAAATAAATAAATAGTAATTAAATCATTTGAAGTGATATCTGAACAAAAATCACCCCAAAATACTAAAGCAAGTCATTTTAATGTGATCTGATTATCACTATTAATAAAACTGTGAAAAAAATAAATAAATTGATCATTATGGAAAATAAATAATAAATATAAAATAAATAAATTATAAAAATTATAATAATTAAATAATAAATGTTCAAATATATCAATAGTAATTAAATAGCTTGAACTGATTATAACTATGAATGAAACTGTTAAATAAATAATAATTATTAAAAAATAAATAAATGACAAAATATTTAAATAAAAAATAATTAATATTTAAATTAATAAATAATACATATTTAAATAAAAATAATAAATATTTAAATTAATAAATAATACATATTTAAATAAAAAATAATGAATATTTAAATAAATAAATAATACATATTTAAATAAAAAATAATAAATATTTAAATTAATAAATAATACATATTTAAATAAAAAATAATAAATATTTAAATTAATAAATAATACATATTTAAATTAAAAAAATAAATATTTAAATTAATAAATAATACATATTTAAATTAAAAATAATGAATATTTAAATAAATAAATAATACATATTTAAATAAAAAAAATAAATATTTAAATTAATAAATAATACATATTTAAATAAAAAATAATGAATATTTAAATAAATAAATAATACATATTTAAATAAAAAATAATAAATATTTAAATTGATAAATAATACATATTTAAATAAAAAATAATAAATATTTAAATTAATAAATAGTAATTAAGTCACTTGAGCTGATATCTGAACAAAAAACACCCCAAAATTCTGAAGCAAGTCATTTAATCTGATCTGTGTAATGTGATCTGATTATCACAATAAATAAAACTGTAAAATAAATAAATAAATTGATAATTATTGAACAAGAAATAATAAAATATTATAAGAAATAAAGTATAAATGTTAAAGTAAATAAATAATAATTAATAAAAGATAAATCAATAATTAATATTAACATAAAATATAAATATTAAAAATAATAAATGATACATATTAAAATGAATAAATAGCATTTACATCGATTGAACTGATAATCACTATATAATAAATATTAAAATAAATAAATTATGAATATCATAATAAATGAATAATAAACTTGAGCTGATAATCTTAACAAAAAACACAGCAAAACATTAAAGCAAGTCATTTTAAATGATCTGATTATCACTAGGAATAAAACAGTGAATTAAATAAATAAATAAATAACAATTGTTCAAAATAAATTATAAATATTAAAACAAAAAATAATACATTTTAAAATGAATAAACAGTAATTAAATCACTTGAGCTGATATCTGAACTAAAATACTGAACAAAATACTGAAGCAAGTCATTTTAATGTGATCTTTTTATCCCTATAAATAAAACTGTAAAATAATTAAATATTAAAATAAATAAAATAAATATCAAATAAAATAAATATGAACAAATATTCAACAGAAAAGTTCCTTGTATTATTAATATGGGTTATTATTATTATTATTATTATTTATTATTATTATTATTATTATTATAATCTTCATTTTTATTTATTTTAGCATATTTGTTTTATTTTTAGACACAAATCAAGTTATTAAACAAAAGAGAAATGTATCGCACTGAATGCATTGAAAACCAGTGAAAATAAAGTGCAAGTCATTTTTTAATTGAACATTTTTGTTATGTAAGGAATAAGTATTTAATGGATTTAGTCAAATGAATAATAACCCAGATATTATTAGTATCCACGCAGGTCCTTTTAATTGAGCTGATCTGTATGATTTAATAAAGTCCTAATGAACATTTGTGCTCCTTTATAATGTGTGCAGGCATTGAACTCTGATATAAAGGCGAAGAGAGAGCTGATGGAGACGGTGCACAAAGACGGAGAAACCTGCATCAGTGCCATCAAGGTATACTTACTTACAATTCCTCTGATTTCAGAATTCAGCTTTAACTAATGATGATGTTATTATATGATTATATTAAAACATCAGATGATTTAGGTCCACATGTAATCAAAATGTACTGTTTTCGTCTTAAAGGGGACCTATTATGGAAGGATCACCCTTATAAGGGGTTTAAACACAGTTGTGTGTCAGCAGTGTGTGAATATATCCAGCCTCTAATGATGAACATGATTTAATTGTATTGTTTATAATCAGACTTGATCAAAACAGTCTGCAGAAACACTTTGATTGACATTGACAATAATTGTACGTGTCATCAGAGGAAAGCCCCGCCCACTAGTGACCATCTCATTAGCATAAACAGCCCCTGAGTGAAAAGCAGCCGTCTGTCCAGTAGAGTTTTGAATCTGCCACTATACTGACACACAGGCATTTGTAGCTCCGCCCTTTTTTAAAAAGAGCACAATCTTATTTGAATTTAAAGCGACAGTCACCAAAACACCACAATTAGAATCAAAGGCTAAAAGGGATCATTTTAAAGAGCTATAAAACATTATTTTGAGCTGAAACAACACATGCACACAAGAGACTTATTTTACATCTTGTGAAAAGGGTCAAAACTGCTCAGCTTTAAGGTGGACACTTAATCTGTGCAAATTAATACACACACAAAAACAATTCAGCTTGTTTTGCTAATCTTCAACCTAAATAAAAACGTCGGTCATTCGCTGATTGGCCGAAATATGCTTAGCCACGCCTCTCCAACCGGTGCTGAGTGTAAGATGAAAGGCCAAGCTTAAATATAAGCCACGCCCCCTACTTAATATTCCATTTCAGTCTGAAATACATCATCGTACTAAAATTAAAGGCCTGCCGCAACTGTTTCACACAGACTGTAATGGTACTAGAAGAATGTTTGCTCATCACGTTGAGAGAACGTTGCTGTAACATTCTGATAGTCTTCTCTGTTATCTGGTCTCTCGATAATGCTTTAAAACCACTACAAAACATCTTCTCTGCTGTGTAAATTGGGGTGGTGGTTTGGTGCTGGTGGCAGTGTTCCAGACCAAATTGTAGGAGGGGGGAGTGATTATGGTTGCGCAGACGGGGCGGGGGGGTGTTTGGTGGGTGTTGCGGACGAAAGTCAAGAGGGTTGGGGAGTCGCGGAAGAATGTGAGGAAGGGGATCAGTAAAATAAGCTACCGAATCAGATTTCAGAGGTGCCGGATCCGGCTTGTTCTGACACAAATTAAGCCCTGTATTTAACATTCAATTATATCAATTTGGAAAGATGATGGGGAATGTTAATAAGTTCTTGCAACATTTTGAAATTAACGAATAGATTTAGATTAGATTATAATCCTGCTAAAAGGTTTTCCATAAATGATATAGAGATGTTTTTTGTTGTAATGTTTTAATAACATTATTTAAAATCAATTGATTGACAATAAACATTTTATTAAAGACGCCTTTAAAATTAAAATTCACAATGTTTATTTTGCATTATCAGTCTTAAAGTGAACAATTAAACAGTTGTTTAATTAGTATAATCCAAATCTGCTCATCTGTAACAGCAGTCTATCTCTAATGACTCTGATTGGCTGAAACATGCTTAGCCACACCCTTCAGCCATTAGCCTTCTGAGAGTGATAGATGAGAGGCGGAGCTCAAACATAAAAACCCCACCCCCTTCTCAATATTCAGTTTCAGTTGGATATACAGCTGATGTCAAAATGATTTAGCCCTTATTTCCCAAATGATGTTGAACAGATTCAGGAATTTTTCACAGTATTTCCTATAATATTTTTTCTTCTGGAGAAAGTCTTATTTGTTTTATTTCGGCTAGAATAAAAGCAGTTTTTAATTGTTTTAAAGACATTTTAAGGTCAATATTATTAGCCCCTTTAAGCAATATTTGATTTGAATATTTTTTATTTTAATTTTTGCAGACAGAAAAACAAAGAACAGACGGACAAAACCATCATGAAACAATAATCTGTGCAAAATGTAAAATAAAGCATGAAACAAGAGAAAATGGCGACATACAAAACATATATGACCTACAATAAGACAGAAAAGATAGGAAAGAAAAGAAAATACAATAAGAAAAAAACGTACAAATCTTCAGAAATTAAGCAACACTATTAGTCTTTATGGTGTTTTAGATTAAAGAGACTGGATCCCACATTTTATCAAATTTGGCAGAGTCCCCAAAGGTGGTATATCTTATTCTTTCCACATGTACAGTAGAGGAGAGTCTGAGAAGCCAGTCAGAAAAAGAGGCCTAACGTTTTTCTTCACAAACACAAATGGTAACTTTTTTTTTTAGCTATGATCATGCCATACTGAACGGGTAACCGTACATTTCGGTTGAGAGTCTTAAGAAAATCTGACCAGCCAAAAACTGCTATCATTGGGTCAGGAAGTAAAACACAATCGTAAACCTTAGCAAAGAACTGAAATATTTCTAACCAAAAATTCTGAATTTGATCACAAGACCAAAAAAGATGTGCTAAGGTACCCTCAGCAGCTTTACACTTGTCACATGTGAGCAATATTAGTGTTGGATTGTCTCCAGAACAAACCACTGTTATACAATGACTTGCCTAATTACCCTAACTTTACCCTAATTACCCTAGTGAAGCCTTTAAATGTCACTTTAAGCTGTATAGAAGTGTCTTGAAGAATATCTAGTCTAATATTATTTACTGTCATCATGGCAAAGAGAAAATAAATCAGTTATTTGAGATGAGTTATTAACACTATTATGATTAGAAATGTGCTGAGAAAATCTGCTCTCTGATAAACAGAATTCAGGGAAAAATATATACATAGGGCAAATAATTCTAGTTCTCACAGACTGTAATACATTTGTTTTCATTGTAAAAAGCACCGTTTAAATAAAAATGGTTAATCCCATGACGTGTTTTTGTGTAGAATTACGAGCTTGAGTTGGCCACTTACAGCGCTGGACTGGAGACTCTGCTCAATATTCCTATCAAGAGGACCGTTCTGCAGTCTCCATCGTCCTCCATCTCTGAAGAGGTACAGCGGAAACATTGAAAACTCCACTGGCATTAGTTTTATTACAGTGCTGTTTTGTTATAATGCTACTTTGTGTTCTTCAGGTGTCTTCTTTAAATGCGCACTACTTGGAATTGCTCACCCGCTCAAGCGATTACTACAAACTTCTTTTGGCCTCCCAGAAAAACATGGAGGAACTGAAGGTAACATTGGAATGGGGATTAGTTGAAACACTTTAAATGGTTTTTAATGACTGAAGTCAGCAGACTCCAGAATTAAAGCTTCATTATTTAATTGTAAATATATATTTTTAAATATATACTTAATTATATTAATTATATTATATATTTTTTTAGAATATTTATTTATTATTTTAAAGGTAAATACCATATGAAAAATTATTATTATTATTATTGTTACTATTAGCATGGCACAGTGGCTCAGTGGTTAGCATTGTCGCCTTACAGCAAGAAGGTCGCTGGTTCGAGTCCCGGCTGGGTCAGTTGGCATTTCTGTGTGGAGTTTGCATGTTCTCCCCGTGTTGGCGTAGGTTTCCTCCGGGTGCTCCGGTTTCCCCACAGTCCAAACACATGCGCTATAGGGGAATTGATGAACTAAATAGACTGTAGTGTATGAGTGTGTGTGTGTGTGAGAGAGAATGAGTGTGTATGGGTGTTTCCCAGTACTGGGTTGCAGATGGAAGGGCATCAGCTGCATAAAACATATGCTGGAATAGTTGGCAGTTCATTCTGCTGTGGCGACCCCTGATAAATAAGGGACTAACCCGAAAAATGAATGAATGAATTATTATTATATTGATTCATACTAATTACTATTGTATTTTAGAACCATACTATAGTAAAGTATATTATACTGTATATATTATAGTATTTACAACACCTTTTGTAATATTGACTATAGTGAACTGAAACTATAATGAAACTGTAATAAGTAATTTACTTAGTTTTTACTACAGTAATCTCTGATGTATTGTATTGTATGTATAATATACTTAGTAAACTACAGTATTGGGCCATTTGTTTATATTACTATGGTTGTTGTGTTACCATAGCAACTATAGAATCACCACAACAGAGCCATTAATATAGTTGTTGTTACCATAGCAACTATAGAATCACCACAAAAGATACATTACTAAAGTTGTTGTGTTACTATAGCAACTGTAGAATCGCCGCAGCAGATTAATTACTATAGTTGTTGTGTTACCATAGCAACTGCCGCAGCAGATTAATTACTATAGTTGTTGTTACCATAGCAACTATAGAATCACCACAACAGATTAATTACTATAGTTGTGTTACCATAGCAACTGTAGAATCACTGCAACAGATTAATTACCATAGTTGTTACCAAAGCAAGTATAGAATTACCACAACAGATTAATTACTATAGTTGTGTTACCATAGCAACTGTAGAATCACTGCAACAGATTAATTACCATAGTTGTTACCAAAGCAAGTATAGAATTACCACAACAGATCAATTACTATAGTTGTGTTAAATGGATAAAATCATTTAATTTGCTGAAATACAGAGAAAGTTGTGGCCAAATTAAGACTCAAAATCAAAAAGTGGATGAAAGCATCCCCACAGCACACAAGTAATAACAATTAAATTTGTTGTATTGTTATTTTAATAATAATCATTTAAAAAAAGAAATAACAAATCTTTAAATGTGTTTCTGCAGATACGAAACACCAGAATTGAGCTGCTCGAGGAGGAGCTTGAGCAACTGAGGGATGCCATCAAAGATCACACTGCCAACAATGCAACTTTACAGGATGCTCTTTTGCAATATCAGCAAGACCTGAACGATTCCCAAACACACCTGCTCTCTCTGGAAGAGGTGAAAAGGACTGAAACCATGAAGTGCATGGCCACTCAGGAGAGCCTGGACTCCTCTAAAGACCGCCTCGAGGAGCTTACAGAGGAAGTACGTCGCCTGAAACTCCAACTGGAGGACATGGAGAGAAAAAAGAAAGTCGTGGAAGAGCGCTACACATTTCTGCAAGAAGAGCACGATGAAACTATGCGCAAGAAACTCAAGGAACTAGAACAAGCCAGCTGGGCTAAAATGGAGCTGGAGAAAACCGTATCTGAACGGACCCGAGAGTTGGAGCGTCTGCGCAAGGAGTTGGAAGACGAGGCTCGGCGCATCAAGGAGGCGCAAGCAGAGCTAGCAAAGGTAAGACAGGAGCACAGCACAGAAATTCGAGAGGTGAAACAAACCTACGAGTCTCAAATCCTCGTAACGCAATCCAGCATGCAGAAGCTTTCGCAGGAAAAAGAAAGCAATTCAGCTGCCATGAGTCTGGAGTTTGAAAGATTAGAGGGAGAATCTAGTGAATTAAAGGAGCAGCTGAAGAGGCTTCGCATTTCTTTTAGCCAGGAGGAGGCGCAGAGGAGAATCCTGGAAGAGGAGGTAAAGAGACTTACTGCTTTAAATACAGAGGAATCCAGAAAGAGGCACGAGCTTGAGTCCCAAATCCAGGTGATGATTAGCCAGAAGCGTGAAGGAGACAACAAAATGAGGGAGGTGCAGGAAAGCTCAAGTCGGACACTTCAGGATAAAAGTAATGAGATCAATCGTCTCACTCGTAACTTTGAGGAGGAGAGACGTCTGAAAAGATCTTTAGAAACTGATAAGCGGAGACTGGAAGGGGATTTGGCTGTTCTCAAATCTAAGAATGAAACCACTAATGAGGAACTAGTGCAGCTTCGCTCCTCCCACCGGGAGTTGAGCCTTATTCGGGTGGAGCTGGAGGCACATGCACTTGAGAAGGGAAGGTCTGAACAGACTATTACACGCCTACAGGCTCGCATTCAAGAGCTCCAGGAAGAGCTAAAGAGGCTGGAAGGTGAATTAGAGAAGCAGAGACAAGTAGCAGAAGAAGAGGCCGGCAAGCGCAGAAGAACTGAGTCGCAGCTTGAAAAGAGTAGCCAAGCTATGCGAGAGTACACTACTACGATCACCACACTACGCACCAGCCAAGAAGAGACTAATATTGGAGCTAAACATGCAGATGAAAAATGCAAGCAACTGCAGGAAGCTCTTGACCGTGCCTCGAAGGAGAATAAAGTGACTTCTCAGAGTCTTGCTGCTTTGAAAGCTGAGATAAATATGCTGAAACTGCAGCTGACGCAGGAGCAGGGGCGTGTTCAAGACTCCAACCAGCGTTACGAGGCTCTTCATCGTAGTATGGAAGAGAAGAGTTGTGCGTTGAATGTAAGCACAGGTGAAACTGAACGCCTGCAGAGGCTCACAGAAACTCTAACCAAAGATCGTGTCCGGGTGGAGGAGGAGTTGCGCGCTGTTCGTCTTGAACACGAGGAGTTGCTGAAAAACAAAAAGCGTGGAGATCGAGAAATGACTGAGCAAATTACAGCTTTGCAGAAACAGCTTGATTCCAGCCAGCGCGCCGGTGCAGAGCATGACAGGCTTATGCGGCAGCTCTCACGAGAGAGAGAAAAACTGCAAGTGGAGATAGAAAATGTACAAAAACAAGCCAGAGAGGTACTAGGATAACTAGAAACTTGAGTTCACTAGATCCATCAATACTTAGATTTAGGTGTAGCCAGCTGCATGCATCTGATCTCTCTCTCTATCTGTCACACTGTGCACTGTAGTTAGTCTTGACATGCAAATATATGTCAGATAATCAGTAGGACATATTTTGCATGTCATAATGTGCATGTTTCCACACCACACCTTGCTGATTAATCTGATTTGCATTTTAATATGTGCCTTGCATCCTTTGCAAGCCTCCACGCTGCTGGCTTCTTTTGCATTATCAGCAAAAGCCTTAATTGCTTACATGATCAACCACATGTTTAAAACATGTCACTTTGACCTCCGCTGTTATATTGACTCTCCAGAAAAGAGGGCTCAATCCCTGCTCCTGGTAGGTTACTATATTGGAAAGTATAGTTTAAATCCTAAATTACTGGTTGATGCACAGCCAGCTAATCAATGTGTTCGGCATTACTTAAAATCCTGAATTACTTGAAAATTTCAGAACTAAATTCTCCTCCAGGAGCAAGGTTTGCTACCCATGCTTTAAAACAGAGGTGTCCAAGCCTGGTCCTAGAGATCCCTTGACAGAGGAGTTTAGCTCCTACCCCTAGTTATACATATTTAAACCAGATTATCAGGGTCCTCAAACTCACTAGAAACTTCTAAGTAAGGATGTTGGTTCTAAATACTGCAGGTCTTCCATGAGCAGGATTGGACACCCTTGATTTAGAAGCTCAGCTCATGACTTGAGAATCAATCAGTTCTTTATTGTAATGATCAATGATTGCAACAAATCTGTGAAATATCATATACAGAAATATCGCTCTTGAATAATATTTGACATTAAGTTTTTCATTTGTCTTTTTGTTGCAGACTTCCTCTGTGATCCAGACATCCCAAACTCAGTGCAGCAGCCTGAGTCAAGAAAGGGATGACCTCCTCAAGAAAATTACAACAATGGAACAGGAAATTGTGCGCTTGAAAAGGCTTGAAGATGAGCTAGCCCGTATCAAACTCTCACTGGAGTCAGAACTGAGATTCAAATCAATGCTGCAGGAGGAGAATGACAAGATCAAGAAGGATTTTTCGCAGTGGAAGACCAAGTGTGCAACTCATGAGGAGCAACTTCGACAGCACGTCTCTGAACGCTCCGGCCTGGAGAGTCAGTTTAGCTCTGTCAGGACCGAGTTGGAGAGGCTCAGGACTCAACTCAGGGAAGCTGAAGAACGTTACAGGTTGCTCTTGCAGAACTTTGAACAAGAGAGAACAGAGATGCAGGTACTTCGTGACTCAAAGCAGGAGTTGCTGACACTGCAGCAGAAATCAGATGGTGCTACCAAATATACTCAAACAGACCAAACCGATCCCTCCTCTTTGGTCTTCGAAGGTGTCCGCAAGAACATCACGGCTCAGCAGCTGCAAGACTGTGGTGTGATTGACAAGGTGATATTTGAGCAATTGATGACTGGGAAGAGGACTGTCCAGGATGTGTCTGTTGACATCAGGCTGAATCTGAAAGGCACAGGAGCTATTGCAGGGCTGGCAGCAGGACCTAAAGGCAAGATGACCTTCACCGAGGCTAAGAAACAAAACTTGATTTCAGACAAGAGTGGAAACATGTTGTTGGAGGCTCAAGCTGCCACAGGGTACATCATAGATCCTCAGGCTAATACAAAGATGACTGTTGAGGAGGCTTGCTTGAATGGAGTTGTGGATGAAGCTGACAAGAAACAGCTGTTGATTGCAGAGGCAGCATGTGTTGGGTTTAGGGATCCCAAAACTGCAAAGCTCTTGCCAGTTAGCCAAGCCATGAAAAAGGGAATAATTGACCGGGAAACAACTCTGCGTCTTTTGCAAGCTCAAGAGGCAGCCGGAGGCATCCTTGATCCCATTCTTAGTGTCTATCTTCCCAAAGATACTGCCATGGACCGTGACCTTGTTGATGAGGATCTCTATCAAGCTCTAAATGCCAAACCAGACTGTTATATTGATCCAGACACTGATCTACGTGCCAGCTATGTTTCCCTCAAGAAGCAATGCAAGGCTGATCTTAACACTGGCTTGCTTCTGCTTCCTGCTCCTGAGAAACCAATTACTGTACAAGGACTACGTTCTGAAGTTAACGTATCAGATCTGGTGGATGCAAAATTGCTGGAACCTTCAGACATGAATCATCTGAGGGAGGGCAAGATTACCAGCCAAGAGATTGAGCACAGGTTGCGGGCTTATCTTCGAGGGTCAACCTGCATTGCTGGAATATACGATGAGGCTGGTGAATGCACTTTGCCTATCTACCAAGCCATGAAGAATGGGCTTTTGCGACCAGGCACTACCTTGGAGCTTCTTGAGGCCCAGGCCGCCTCTGGTTTTGTGATCGATCCTATTAATAATTTGTACTACACCGTTGAGGAGGCCTGTCAGAAAGGACTTGTAGGCGTAGAGTTCAAGGACAAGCTCCTGTCTGCAGAGAAAGCAGTAACCGGATATAAAGACCCTGGAACCAACAAGTTCATCTCTCTTTTTGAAGCCATTGAGCGTGGTTTAATAGAGAAAGGTCATGGTATTCGCCTGTTGGAGGCTCAAATTGCTAGTGGTGGCATCATTGACCCTAAACACAGCCACCGAATTGATGTTGATGTGGCATACCAAAGGGGCTACTTTGATCAAGGAATGAACCAGATTTTGAAAGATGAAGGAGATGACACAAAGGGATTCTTCGACCCAAACACTGAAGATAATTTGACTTACTTGGAACTAAAGAGCCGCTGCACCATTGATAAAAAGACAGGATTGGTGCTCCTGCCTATTCATGATAAGAAAAAAGCACAGCAGAAGAACTCAACAAGGAAGAGACGGGTACTCATAGTTGATCCTGAAAGTAATAAAGAGATGACAGTGCGTGAAGCTTATGAGAAGAAACTCATAGACTATGAGACCTTTCTGGAATTGTCTCAGCAAGAGTGTGAGTGGGAAGAAACAACCATCACTGCCCCAGATGGTTCATCCAGTACTGCAATAATGGACATGCATACCGGCATTCAGTACAATCTGAAAGAATTGCTCAATCAAGGAGTAATTGACCAAGATGTCCTCAATAAATATCGTTCCGGAGGTATGTCTGTTACAGAGTTGGCTGGTATGATCACCAAAAAGACAAAGATGCTAACCAAACCTGTTAGCTCCTCCTCCTCCTCCTCCTCCTCATCATCATCATCATCATTCACATCCCAGACAACAACGAAAAGCCAAATAATCAAAACTGAAACCATAAAAAGCATTGAGAGCACCTCAGCGTACCTTCAGCAAGATCCATCCTCAGCAAACTCCTCCAAGCACATTTCCAGCATGTCAGTAAAACTATCCCCATTAGTAGAATCAATTGAGGAACAGAATCCAGTTGGAGCGATCTTTGACACTGAAAAGCTGGAGAAAATCACTGTATGTGATGCCCTTAAGCGAGGAATGATCGATTCCATCACTGCGCAACGACTTCTAGAGGCACAAGCTTGTACCGGTGGGATTGTAAGCCCTGATAATGGTCGTCGTATGTCTATTCAGGAGGCGACCAGAGTCGGTGTGATGGATGATGAAATGGCTAACCGAATAAAACCTGCACAGAAGGCGTATATTGGATTTGAAGATGTAAAAACCAAACGTAAGATGTCTGCCGCAGAGGCTGTCAAAGAGAAGTGGCTGCCATATGAAGCTGGCCAACGCTTTCTTGAATTTCAATACTTAACCGGAGGTCTCTTTGACCCGGAGCTTGGGTGCAGACGCTCACTTGAGGAGGCCTTGCAGATGGGTTGGCTGGATATGAGAGCGGCTCAGAGGCTCCAGGATACTCGCCACCACCCGAAGACCCTGACCTGCCCCAAAACCAAGCTGAGGATATCCTACAAGGAGGCTATGGAAGCTTGCATGAATGAGGAAAACACTGGTGTCCGGATGCTTCCGGCGGCTACAGTTTCATCCCGTGGAATCAGCAGCCCCTACAATCTCTCCAATCCAGGATCAGCCTCAGGATCTCGGAGCGGGTCCCGCAGGGGAAGTGTAGATTACAGTTTATCCCCATCTTCATCTTCCAGATACAGCAGCTTCAGCTACAGCAGAACGTCTTTCAGCAGCAGATCACTCACCTAAACTATGCAGCATTTGCAGTGGGCGAAATAAGTATTGAAAGCATCACCATTTTTCTCAGAAAATATATTTCTAAAGATGTTGGCAACAACCAATGAAATGCATATGCATATATGCATGTAACGTTTATAAACTGCCATCACCAAAAGAGCCTTAAATGCCTCATTATACGGTACGGTATGGTTCGGTATGGGTCACCTTCATCAGGCTTGTGTCTCCACTGCTTAAGGGTACTAATCTTGTGTCTGCTAAAGGGTACTAATGGTACCCTTTTAGTAGGCGTGGTGTAAGACAGAAAGTTGCAGTCGGTGTCATTCTCACTCGAAGTCCACATATCGTATGAGAAACCCTTCTTACTAAACAAATGGTTTATATATATATAAAATCTTATGTAGAAATAAATGTTAATTAGCTTACTAACCTATCTATAAACAGGATTTTATCATAGCTACAGATCAATGATAATGTGAAATAGCCTACTGCAGGGGTCACTAATCTCGTTCCTGGAGATTCGGTGCCCTGCAGGGTTTAGCTCCAACTTGCCTTAACACACCTGGCTGGGTGTTTCAAGTATACCTAGTAAAACCTTGATTAGCTTGTTCAGGTGTGTTTGATTAAGGTTGGAGCTATAATCTGCAGGACACCGGATCTCCAGGAACAAGTTTGTTGATCCCTGGCCTACTGTAACGTCTGCAATTATATAAATTAAATAAATAAATAAATAAATAAATAAATAAAACATTTATGAACGCATGCAAAGACTTGCAGTCTCTAAAATCTGAAATGTTACCAATTACAAATAAAAAGTAGCCAAAACATGCATTTAGGCCTTATTTGAGTTCATAAATGATACGACACATATACAGTCAGTACAAACCTCTCGACTTTATCTTCACCAGCACATGTAAAGTTAACGTTAAAGTAACTCCGTCATTTCGGGTTCATATGATGATAATAGTTATAACATGGCAGTTTGTTCATCTTTTAGGTGCTGAAAGAATCATTTGCTCTTTTGTTTTTTTGCGCTTCACTCTGGCGTTTGTCCATTTCTGAAAGGATGTGAGAATCCGCGCTTCAATAATCACGTTCACTTTATTATCATGAGCTCAAGTTCGTTAATTCAAATGTAGACGCGCAGCGAGCTCTCTAGAGAAAGTGAAACCACTCACGCTTAGAGGGCCTCGTAAACAACAACAGGACAAACGGCAGATTCTGCTCTTCTTCTTGGCTTTGTGGGTTTTCATCAAGACGATGAGAAGGTTTGTTTGAGCTTGGGTCGACCATGGCTCATTATTATATGTATATATTATTTCGGTGTAATGTCTCGACTGTGTATTTTGTTTTCATTCTCCTGGCTTGTTTTTCTATAAACCAATAACGTTCAGCTGTGTGTCTGGCTCTGCCTTTTGGTACCCTTTGGAAAGTGGTACGGTTTACTTTTTGGAACCTTTTGACTGACTAGAAATGGGCATAAAAGTGTACCGACCCATACCGCACTGTACCACTCAGTGGAAACGGGCCATTATACAAAGCATTAAATACATTTCTGTAGTTCAGTACTTCTTTATATATGTATTGTTTGGGATTTTACCAAAATCTTGTTCAATGGCATGTCAACAGCTCCTTTAAAAACACTATTCCCAGGAAAAAAAAAACATGACCTGTTCAATACTTATTTCCCCCACTGCATTTATCATTAAAGTATTTTAATGTAACATCATGTGAAATCGATAACGTTACTGAAAATATCAATGGTTTTCTAAAGAAATACACTTTTGTTTTTATTCTAACATCTGCACAAATAGTCGTTTTTCCTAAATTATGTTGAGTGTATTGATCCAGAAATAGGTTTTTAATTTGGCCTGTTTAGTTATTCTGGGGGTTTATCTGCTTCTCAATTTTATTAAATAAATAGATGTAAGTTGTTTGTAAGATTAGATGGGTAAATATGTCACTTGCCTCTTTTTACTCTAATCCGGATAACTATTTTTCCTGAAATTCTCAAGTGCCTTCACTTTAACTCTGTATTAACCTGAATCACTCTGTGCAGTTAATATCTAACAGTCTGACTTTGTTTCCTACAGTTTTATTGCTTGAATAAAGACATTTATGACTCTGATGAGGAATTATTACCATGGTGTGCTTTTGTTTTAGTATGTGTGAACAAACAGAGCCAGTCATTTATGCTCCAGGCCTGGCTTTACAGCGTTTACTTATAAATTTAACATTAAACATTTTTTATTAGTGCTTACAACTTACAATTAATCATTAAGTCAGCCCATCTATTAAGTGCCAGCTTCTGGAACGTACAGTTGATGCTTAAATGCATGTTAACGTTTATTTTAATATTCCTATTATTCAAAATTATTCCTATTATCAATCCTATCATCAATCTTGGATAATAATTCTGAATGAGTTCTGCTACACAGTATTTTACCTGGCAAATCTACACAGAGCAGGTCAGAGGTTTTTGGAAGGTCTTAAGTTTATTGCACAAGTATTAATGCCATATATATACAGTTAGAGTCAGAATTATTAACCCTCCTGAATTATTAGCCCCCTGTTTATTCCCCAATTTCTGTTTAACAGAGCGCAGATTTCTTCAGCACATTTCTAATCATAATAGTTTTAATAACTCATCTCTAATAGCTGATTTATTTTCTCTTTGTCATGATGACAGTAAATAATATTAGACTAGATATTCTTCAAGACACTTCTATACAGCTTATAGTGACATTTAAAGGCTTAACTACAGTAGGTTAATTAGGGTCAAGTTAGGGTAATTAGGCAAGTTATTGTATAACGATGGTTTGACTATCGGAAAAAATATATATAGCTTATAGGGGCTAATAATATTGACCTTAAAATGGTGTTTAAAAAATTAAAAACTGCTTTTATTCTAGCCGAAATAAAACAATTAAGACTTTCTCCAGAAGAAAAAAAGATTATCAGACATACTGTGAAAATTTCCTTGCTCTGTTAAACATAATTTAGGAAATACTTAAAAAGAAAAAAAATCAAAAGGGGGGCGAATAATTCTGACTTCAACTGTGTGTGTGTGTATGTGTATATATATATATATATATATATATAGGGCTGAGCGTAAATGAGCTCACATCTCACAGATCCCTCGTTTAATTTAATATTACTACATGATGCTTTACAGTAATATATTTGTGCAGATAAATGAGATTAGTCAGTAGCAAAGACAAAACTGATGAACTAATCTAACAAAAACACTGAAGATCACAGTCCAAATATTAGTACACACAAATCAGTATGTTGGGGGAAAATATTATAAAAAATATTTAATATTCTTGAAACCAAAAATGACCAATAAAGAGGTTGTGATGCACCAAAAGCGGCCCATATTAAAGTTAATTTTACTACTAATCAGGCTTTATTATTATGTGTCATTTTTTTTATTATTTAAATGGCAACTTCAACTTTTGACTGAGGAAAGTTGAATGAGCTGTGCCAGTTTGTTATTTGACTAATAAATGGCTTTTAATAATGATTTAAAATAAAACTTTAGTAGATTGATTTTTTTCTAATGATTTAAGATAATAAATTGTATATTAAAAGAAATTTGTTTATTTTTAAAATTCTAAATCTTTATTAAATATTTTTTTAAACATTTCACAAAAAGTGTTGTTATGATGACCATCTAACAAGCTAATCCAGAAAAATAGTGTTTAAAATGTCACTTAAAGGCAGTATTTAAACCTCATAACATTAATTAAATAGAAAATGAGGCGAATAACTGCAAAAAGGTCCTCTTTATAATAAAAATAACCAGTGCTTTCACCAGTAAGTGTGCCAGTTGTTGCTAGAAGGGATACAGCTGTGGACGAAAATTATTTATATTATTAAATAAATTACCCATTCAATTGTATTTTATTAACATCTAACCCTAAACCCAACCACCACAGTATTGTAAAAAAAGTATTTTTTACAGAGTGTTTTTCATATTATTTATTAAATTACCCATTAAAATGTATTGTATTAAGGCCTACCATCATCTAAACCCAACTCTCACAGTAATGTAAAAACAGTAATTATACCGAGTATTATTCATATTATATGTTAAATTACCCATTAAATTGCATTTTATTAACAAATAGCCCACCTAAACCCTTAACCTAACATCACAGTAATGTAAAAACAGTCATTATACAGAGTGTTATTCATATTATTTGTTAAATTACTCAATAAATTGCATTTAATAACGTCTAACACCCCTAAACCCTTAACCCAACCATCACAGTATTAAAAAACGTAATTATACAGAGTGTTATTTATTCATTCATTCATTTTCTTTCCAGCTTCCTTTATTAATTTGGGGTTGCCACAGTGGAATGAACTGCCAACTTGTTTAGCATATGTTTTACACAGCGGATGTCTTTGCAGCCACAACCCATCACTGGGAAACATCAGTACACACACATGCACTGTTATTCATATTTGTTGGTAAATTACCCATTAAATTGTATTTTATTACTGTCTAACTTACCTAAACCCGCTAACCCAACCATCACAGTATTGTAAAAACAGTCATTATATCGAGTGTTATTCATATTATTTGTTAAATTACTATTAATTGTAATTTATTAAGGCCGACCATCATCTAAACCCCTAACCCAACAATCACCCTAATGTAAAAGCTGTATTTTTTACAGTGTTAGTCATATTATTTGTTAAATTACCTATTAAACTGCATTTTATTAACATATACCCCACCTAAACCCTTAGTCCATCACAGTAATGTAAAGACAGTAATTTTACCGTGTCTAATTCATGTTATTTGTTAAATTACTTATTAAACTGCATTTTATAAACATATACTCCACCAAAACCCTATCCTAACCATAATAAAAACAGTAATATTACAGTGTTATTCATATTATTTCTTAAATTACCAATTAAATAATAATTTCTTAACGTCTAATCTTACCCCAACCCTCACAGTGATGTAAAAATATAAATTATTGTTGTACAGTGTCACAAAAATGATGCTAAAATTATATAAGTGTCCGCGGCTGTATCCCTTATATATTTTACGATTCGTTCGCCCTGGTGAAGTCTAGATGGGATACAGTTGAGGAAACGCAAGCATCTTTTTGTGACACTGTTCAGCAATAATTAATATTTATACATTGCTGTGAGGGTAGACGTTAATAACATACAATTAATCGATAAATTAATACATAATATAAACAATTCTCGTTAACTAAAAACGTTTACTAGTTAAATCAAAGTGCCTTTATGTGTATTCTGTTTTCGCTTCGATCCGCGGCTGTATCCCTTCTATATTTTACGAGTCGTTCGCCCCGGTAAAGTCTAGATGGGATACAGCTGCGGATACGCAAGCATCTTTTTGTGACACCGTTCAGCAATAATTAATATTTATACATTGCTGTGAGGGTAGACGTTAATAACATACAATTAATCGATAAATTAATAAATACTATAAACAATTATCGTTAACTGAAAACGTTAACTCGTTAAATCAAAGTGCTTTATGTGTTTTCTGCTTTCGCTTCGATCCGCGGCTGTATCACTTCTAACAACCAGTCGTGTGCTGTGCTGTGATTGCTGCTAGAAGTGATGTACTCACAGTAATGCAAAAATATGAATTATTGTTGTACAGTGTCACAAAAATGATGCTATAGATGTGAGTATCCCCATCTATATCCCAGCCTCCTGCTGGACTCAAGCAGAATTACAACAACATGAGGACGAGAAGAATCACTTCCGAGGGCATAGAGCAGAAAACACACACACAACCCTGCAGACAGCGGCTTTTACAGACACACACGAGTTTTTAAGTGTTGTGTTTGCGAGGTAAAGATGCTAACAATGTGGTCGTGATCTGCAATGTGATGTTTGACAGGTGAAAGGTTGTTTTTACTGACGTTTGAGGAAACCCGCTTGAGGCCCGGTGAGTTTCGCTATAAACACGAATATAAACTCTCATTTTACACATTTAAAACACTGTATTTATTTACAAACACAGCAGATTCCTCTTACACAAGTATACCGTGATTTTACTGCAGTTAACGATGACTGTTTTAACCAGCTTGTCGTGAAAACGTTCGTGTTTGGGTTATAGTTCTTATTAAAACATTATTTTATTATACAGTTTTATTGTTATAGTTATGTATGTATGTGGGGAATTGATAGATTCTGCCCACATGAAAAAATACTATAGTAATTTATAATAAATAATATTGTGTTTTTAGTCATACTATAGTAAAGTTTATTATACTGTATTAATTGTAGTGTTTATTTACAACTCTGTTAATGAATGCTCTAGTATACTGTAGTATTGAGTATTAGATAAACTGTATTATTGCAGTGTACTTTAGTTTTTACTACAGTAAACTGGCGTATTGTAGTATAATATACCCTAAAATATTGGGTGGGTCAATTGTTTATATTACTGTATATATGAGCAATATCACACAAGTAGCAGTGTGATATGGCTGTATATGTGGTGGTAGGCGTGCGTTGGCTTGAAGTGTCCATAGCCATATTGCACTGCTACTCATGTGATATTGCGTGACCCAGCCAGAGCCCAGACCTAAATCCTATTGAACATCTCTGGAGAGATCTGAAAATGGCTGTACACTGTCGCTTCCCATCCAACCTGATAGAGCTTGAGAGGTACTGCAAAGAGGAATGGGCCAAAATTCCCAAAGACAGGTGTGCCTAGCTTGTGGGATCATATTCAAGAAGACTTGAGGCTGTAATCGCTGCCAAAGGAGCATCAACAAAGTATTGAGCAAAGGCTGTCAATACTGATGTACATGTGATTTATCAGCTTTTTTATTTTAATAAATTTGCAACAATTTAAAACTCTTTTTCCACATTGTCATTATTGTAGAATGTTGAAATCAATGAATTTAATCCATTTTGGAATAAGGCTGTAACATAAACAAAGTGGAAAAAGTGAAGCGATATGAGTATTTTCGGATGCACTGTAAATATATATATATATATATATATATATATATATGTACACATACTGTAGTTTTTGTTTTACCAAAGCGTCTTTAAAATCGCTGTATGATGCTGTAAAACTATGCGATGTTGTTGAGCATTACGAAAACAATATTTCTTGCGATATAACTCATCCCTAGAAAACTGTTTATTAAAATTAATATTGCTTTATATATATTGCTAATATTGCTAATATTACTATTGTTTTAATATAGTAAACAGGATTTATTGTGGTAAACGGTGATGATTTAAATTGGTAAATTGTGATGTAATATGGTAAATAGTGATTTATTATGGTAAATGGTGGTTTAATATGATAAAGAGTTATGATTTAATATGGTAAATTGTGATTTTAATATAGTAAACGGCGATGGTTTAGTTTGGTAAACTGTGATTTAAAATAAAAAAATTGTAATTAAATATGGTAAATGGGGATTTAATGTGGTAAACAGAGATGATTTAATATGGTAAATTGTGTTTTAATATGGTAGACAGTAATTTATTATTGTAAATGGTGAATTAATATGATAGAGTTATGATTTAATTAGGTAAATTGTGATTTAATATGGTAAACAGTAATTTATTATTATAAAGGATGATTTGGTAAACTGTGATGTGATATGGTAAACAGTGATCTAAGATGGTAAACTGTGATGTGATATGGTAAACGGTGCTTTAATATGGTAAACTGTGATGTGATATGGTAAACAGTGATCTAAGATGGTAAACTGTCATGTGATATGGTAAACGGTGCTTTAATATGGTAAACTGTGATGTGATATGGTAAACAGTGATCTAAGATGGTAAACTGTGATGTAAGATGGTAAACAGTGATCTAAGATGGTAAACTGTGATGTAAGATGGTAAACAGTGATCTAAGATGGTAAACTGTGATGTGATATGGTAAACAGTGATTTAATATGGTAAACCATGATGTAATGTAGTAATCTGTGCTTGTGCTGTTTTGTTTCAGTCTCCTGTCAGTGATCATGGCTGATGATCCTCAGAGAAACTTCCGCTCGACGTATTATGAGAAAGTGGGTTTCAGAGGAGTGGAGGAGAAGAAATCACTGGAGATCCTGCTGAAGGACAACCCTCTGGGTGAGACGCACCGATACCGAGTTACAGCCACACCAGAACTCAAGACTAAATTATTAGCCTTCCTGTGAAATGTTGTATTCATTTTCAAATATTTCCCAAATGACATTTAACAGATTCAGGAATTTTTCACAGTATTCCCTCTAATATTTTTTCTTCTGGAGAAAGTCTTATTTGTTTTATTTCGGCTAGAATAAAAGCAGTTTTTATTTTTTTAAACTCATTTTAAGGTCAATATTATTAGCCCCCTTTAAGCAATATTAGTTTTGGATTGTCTCCAGAACAAACCACTGTTATACAATGACTAGCCTAATTACCCTAACTTTACCCTAATTACCCTAGTTAAGCCTTTAAATGTCACTTTAAGCTGAACACTAGTGTCTTGAAGAATATGTAGTTTAATATTATGTGCTGTCATCATGTTGCTGATATTATTAGCATACTAATAGCAGTGGATTTGTTGTTTCATCCTTGTTTTGGTTGATGTTTCAGATGTGGAGAAGCTGAGCACCTTCAGCCAGAGGTTTCCCCTGCCCTCCATGTACCGCATCCACGTGTGGAAAGTCTTGCTGGGTGAGAATGTTAATGATTAGATCTGTTTTGAAATGGAATTGAAATCTTTATTGTCCACACATGTGGAAATTTGTTTTTGACCTCGCAAACATCACAAATACAAAACACAAACACAGAACACAAACACAAAGCTTGCTGAACCACAGATTACCAACACACAACCCTAAGCATATAGACTACTTTATAGTTATTTATTCAATATGGTAATAGCAGACGGGATAAAAGATTTCTAAAAAATAATTGTTTTTGCTGTGGGTACTCTGTATTGTCTACTAGAAGGAAGCTTTTTTCAAATTCATAATAAAGAGGATGAGTTGAGTCCTGAACTATCTGTGAGGCTTTCCGTCTGGTCTGGTTTATATACAGTTCCACAAGCTGCTTCTGGGGGTCCATTATGATCTTACTAGCTGTGTTAACGATCTTTTGCAAGTTTATACTTGCTCCTAGCTACAAGATTTCCGTACCAGCAAGAAATATTATAGGAGATGATACTTTTAACCAGACTGGTATAAACCTTCCTCAGAACACCCTTACTAACATTAAAACTATTTAATTTCCTTAAAAGAAAGAGTCTCTGTGTTGCCTTATTGTAGATATAGTCTGCATGTTCACCAAAATTTAAGCTACTATTTAAAATAATCCCCAATTACTTAAAAGTGTTTACAATCTGATTAAGGCCAGTGTTGTGCAGTGTCCACCTCGTGGTCCTATGCCGATCCTTTCCCTCTCGCTGCTCGCCATGCTTTCCTGTCAATACTCTCTACTTTCCTATCCAATAAAGGTGAAAACCCCGAAAAATTTATTATAAAAAGAAAAAGTGTTTATAATCTCAACATGTTGACCCACATTAGGGTATATGCTGAAGTATGCTAATAGGACTTTTAATTTGTCAGTAACCTGGGTTAAGCGCTTCCGGTGAACTGTATGCCATTGATAAATCAGCGCATTTAAGCTCTGTTTTCTTTAAAAATCAGCGATCTCCACTGACTGAGTGATAACCAAGATAAAGTAAGTCTCAGATTGCACAAGAAGCCCTGCATTAAATAACATTTCCCCCTGCCATGTCTTTATAATATGAACATTTATTTTACCCCAGTATATTCATTGGAGCTTCTGCGCTAGCCTGCCGATTCTGACGGGCGCGAGCGAGTAAACGGCTTCTTGTCTCGTTTTATGCTTGAGCAACTAAATGAATGCCAAAGTCTGTTTAACTGATTGTATTTTAATTACATTACAACATCGATGCTGTAAAACAGAGGTTCTCAACTGGTTTGGCCATGGGAGCCACATTTTTACATGGTCATAACTCAAATTTTTAGGAACCATAATATAATTTTAGGAATTATAATGAATTTGTATTTATTTGTTAACATAAACAAGTAGTGACAGATAAATCACCAAGAAAATCACCAAGAAAATCACCAAGACTTACAAATAAACAATATTTTATTGCTGTCATTTAACAAAATGTATCAAATTATAGAAATAATACAAAGTAAAAGCATCAAATAAAAAAGCAGTGGTTAGTGTAAGGAAAGGTTTAGTTACCATGAATTAAACTGAATCCTGTTGAACAGAACAAACCCGCAAATTACAGTAAAATGATTAAAATAATCATAACCATTTTTATAATAATCACCAGTTATTCGCTCTTCTGCTATTGTGTGGGCTTTCTTGGCCTTTGCTGCACGGTGAGCTACACAGTAATATGCGCGGAGTGCCTGTACTTGTTTTGAACATGAAGATGTTAATTGTGATGCCCTCAGCTCTTGGAGTCGTCTTTGAAAATAGTCCACAGTTTTGTCCTTGCAACTGGGATGTTTGGTTTCTAAATGTTTTAATTTAGAAGGTTTCATGCTGTCTTGTGAGAGCACCCACTAGTTTACTGTAGTTAAGGCTGAAGTATACTACGGTAATTACTATTATTTCATGATAGTTATTAATGATACTACAATATGTAAGTTAGTGTAATTTAAAGAGCCCATATTATACATGAAATAGGGTCATATGTAGGTTGTAAGGGTCTCCAACAACAGTCTAATATGCGTGCAAGGTCAAAAAACACTTTGATGGTCTTATAATCTGCATTTATTTTTACCTAATTATCCCAGCGACTCCCATATGAATCGTTCAGCGATTCATTTGTTCCCAAACCCCTCCTCAGCGCGAAGCTAATCTGCGCTGATTGGACTGATGACAGCCTGCTGCGATTGGTCGACACGGACAAGGCTTCAGCGTGAGACAGAGTGAAATGCCCAGCAGATAATCTACAATATAAAAGTAGTCACAGTGTACACACGCTTCATAGTGGATTTTGGCTGGCAGTGGGTGAATGTAAATACAGACGATGGACTAGAAAATACTGACGACTAACTATTTTATTGAGCAAAAAGTCCAAGAACTGGCGAGGAGATCTAGGCTGTCACAGTCTTCTTGCTCTTTTCACACACACACACACACACAGGGCCTGCGCGTCCATAGAGGAGTGGCTGAATAGAGAGGGCGCGGCGCTCAGTTATATCCGCGAATACCCGCGCGTTACACACATGAGGTGACACAGACACACGCACACACACACACACACACAGGGCCGGCGCGTCCATAGAGGAGCGGCTGAATAGAGAGGGCGCGGCGCTCAGTTATATCCGCGAATACCCGTGCGTTACACACACGAGGAGACACAGACACACACACACACACAGACACATTACTCCTACCCGAGGACACGACACACACGCCTAGAGCACCAGTTTAGCTTGCTGGGTGCAATTTAGACACCTCACCTCGAACCTGAGCTGAAATATTTTGAAACTTGACCGTTGCATGCGGGTAAACAGCTGACGATCCGTAATCAAAGCGGCACGCGTCGCGTTTTCAACGTGGCTTTACACGCGATATGAGAATATAAAGAGTTAACCTGATACAGCACACGCGGTTACAAGTAACAAAACACAACTAAATACATCATTTGCAAGCTAGAGTAAACGAGGCAACAGTTTTAATCGCACGTACTTACTCTGGTGAAATGGGGGAAGAAACTGATCCATGATCCACTGATCAATGTTCTGACAGTCTTTACTGATCCTTCCTTTAACAAACTGAAGAAGTCTTCTTTGAAAGCATGTAGTTTTCAGAAGCACTCAGAACTGCTCAAGGCTAGGCTATATTGCTGATGTTTCATCTTCGATTAGACTGTCCATAATATCCATCTGCACAGCGTGACTTCATTTGACCGGTGTCTGTGTGTGTGTGTGTGTGTGTGTGTGTGTGTGTGTGTGTGTGTGTGTGTGTGTGTGTGTGTGTGTGTGTGTGTGTGAGACTTTTTTTTCTGTTAGTGGGCGGGGCCGCAGGTTTCAAATCTCCCGGGTTTGCGCGCGCAACTACTTGTGTTTCGTAGCTGCGTCATCGCGAAACACCTAATGACTCGTTATCAAGACGACTCGTTTGAAGCACTATGAGTCGACTCTTTTATAGATGAATCAATAGTTTTAAACACTGTACACTTACAGATTTAAGCCTTAGCTGGATATTTCACTTCACTTAGAGCTGTGTTACACACTACATGGAAGGGCATTTTCAAAAACCCACAATATGGGCTCTTTAATGCTTATTGGTAAATATTTCCCTTTACTCTACATTACTATAGTAGTTTAAATGCGTAACAGCTGGTTTTATTGGATTATTTGTTTTTGCTGTAATATACTTTAATGTGTTTCTGTTTGGTAAAATATTATTTCCAGTAAATAACTGAACTGAACTATTCCGCCTCATATGATTTATTGACAGTTTTATTGATCACTCAGATATGAATGATAATTTAAGTTGCTTCGATTTAAAAATGAACATTGTAAAAATATCTTAAATGTAGCTAAGCTTATTTTGCAAAGTAGCTTTTAGCTTAGCTTGCTACATTTCCCAGGGTGTAGCTTTTAGTGTAGTTAAGCTACATTTTAAGTTAACTAATAGCTTAGCTCACTACATTTTTCAAGTAGCTTACCCAACACTGCCCACTACATATGACACACTGAGGTTTTAAGCCTTTTTTGTCGTCAATATATGTAAATCCAGGGCTTGATTTGTGCCGGAACACGCTGGATCCGGATCCGGCACCTCTAAAATCTGATCCGGCAGCTCATTTTGATGATGCCCCTCCTCATCCGCCCTTCTCCTCCGTCCACTGTTCACTTTAGCGTCTCCCCAACCCTCTTCACTGTGGTCAGCTACACCCCCACCCCACACACCCCTCACCACCGTCCCCCACTTTCGTACGCGACACCACACCATCCTCACGTAACATGCCGGATCCGTTACCCTGATCTGTTCTGGGACCTCGCAATTCACAAATTAAGCACTGTGTAAATGCATACTTTACATATTCTGGGTCATACTTGCGCTTCAGCATATTTTTTTGCTATAATTAAATGATATTTCACATGTGAAATGGTACTGTTTTCGCGCGCGCATTTCAAAATAAAGGTGAAAATAAGTTAAAAATTAAACTTTTGTTGTTTTTTTGACCACACACTCCACTCTGCGACCCGCTGTAAATGTTCCCGCGACCCACCTTTGGGTCACGACCCACCAGATGAGAAACACTGCTGTAAAAGGAATCATATAAAATGGAAAAAAGTCACAATATCATGTCACCGGAAGTTTATCAGTATGGGAACAACACTAGCTCAGCATATACCCTATAGCAGGGGTCTCCAACCTCGTTCCTGGAGGTCCAGTGCCCTGCAGGGTTTAGCCCCAACTTGCCTCAACACACCTGCCTGGGTGTATCAAGTATACCTAGTAAGACCTTGATTAGCTTTTTCAGGTGTGTTTGATTAGGCTTGGAGCTAAAATCTGCAGGACACCGGACCTCCAGGAACAAGTTTGGTGATCTCTGCACTATAGTAACTGGATGACGGATAGGCTCCCCTTCCCTACTAATAAATAGTTCCTTAGTTTTCAAAGCATTTAGTGACAGCACTCTCCTCACAGCATGTCACCAGATGTTCTATGTGCTCCAAGTAGGCCCTCTCTAGCTCCTCCTTTCCTTTGACCATAAGTCCAACCACGGCCATGTCATCAGCATATTTGAATCAGAATCAGAATCAGAAAGAGCTTTATTGCCAGGTATGTTCACACATACAAGGAATTTGTTTTCGTGACAGAGCTTCAACAGCGCAACAGAAGTAGGGTAGGGTAATATTGCTTTCAGAAATCTGCATTTCACTTGTATACATCGAAAATACTGCAGGTGATATCACACAGCCTTGAGGTACTCCAGTGTTCAAGACAACCTCTTCAGATGTTGAACCCTGTGCAGACACTCTTTGAGGACGATCAGTTAAAAAATCCTTTATCCATAACACTAGGTGCTCATTACTTTACTTTCTTTATTGTCCACAAGTGTAAATTTATCTTTGGCTTCACCACACAACCACATCAGCGTTCACGTTACACACATCAAAGAAAAAACAGGCAACACAAACACATTCAATGTCATCATATAGACTTTTTTCCTTGCTGCTGCATGGAGGGCTTCATAGCGACCAGCGTCTTCCGGTAGAATGTTTAGAACTTCCGTTAACATCGTTTACAACCGGTAATTTGCTCTCCGAAAATGAGTTTTAGTAGCGTTTTAGGTGGATTTCGGAGTGTTTTTGTGACACACAACCTTGAAAGGTGTGTGTTAAAGCCGTTATAATCTGTCAGATGTGGTTCAAGCGTGAGAGAAAAACGTTCTCCTAGTTCACAGTGTCTGCCGTCAGAAATACAGTGTGTGTGTGTGTGTGTGTGTGTGTGTGTGTGTGTGTGTTTCCCCGGGCTGTCAGCTGTTAGCTCAGCGGCTCTTCAACACACACATGCCACACGCACACACGCAATACTTCACTGCATTATAGAGCAAACCAGATTACTGGCATGAAACTTAACAGGTATATAAGTCATACAATTAACAAAAATGACCAATAAAAGTCTGTTACTGATACTTTGCTGGCTGATTTACATGTTCACTCTAATCGTGAGCTGTTTATGTTTCATTTAGTGTGTAGTATTCACCACGGTTTGTGTTATTCTGTCATTTCTGTCACTGTATTTTCACTGTCCCAGTTATTAAATTAGTGTGCTAGTGGGACAGTACAGGTGACTTTAGCGATGACGAGGCTTCATTTAAACAGCAGAAGATGCCGTCTGACAATGAGGGGAAAATGCCTCAGCAGTTGTTTTCCATCTTATTAGATCACATTTTTTAAATGATCAGTCCAGGAGGTGGCGCTGATCGACAACAGTATCAGTTTAAAGAAGATAAATGCAGGTAAAATAGATTAAAACTATCGTAAGCTGTCCAAATGTGACTGTTTATACTCATCAGCTGCCGACCGGAAGTTCTCAGCATTCTCCTTGCTCATACATGCAAAGCATAATGGGTCATTTTGCTTTCCAAGAAAAAGGTCTATACATCACATTAAAAACTCTATTTAAAACACTATACATACTTACGACCCAGTATTAAAAATTCTAATGGCAGTCGGCACAAAGGACATTTGATACACATTTTTCTTTACTTGAGGTTGCCTAAAACGTTGTTTTGATGGCATGAGATGAAATGTGATATTTAAGGGATGGGAACAATCTTCACGATGACGTGTGCTTTCTGTTTAATCCTCATTGAATACATTTCATTGGGTTGTCTACAATTGCACTGGCAATTTTCACTACTCGACACTGTAGTTTTTTTTTTTTGCTAGTAGATTTTTTGCATTAACAAATACTCTTTGCATTAACACTAAGCTTTTATAATCAACCCAATAAAATGTCAGCTTTGACAGTATTAAAAGCTGAACTAAAATCAATATATGTTTTCATCCAAATATGTGAATTAGATTTGTGTGCAAAACTGTAATATGGTATAAAACATTAGAGAATAAAGCAGCGTTTCCATCAATGAGTGAAGGAGAACAAAACGTCACTCCCTGATGAACTGGAGCAGATATCAGTCAGAGAAGTGGAGTTTAGTGCACTGTGGTGTTTGTTCTCCTTTAATAAATGAGCTGCGCCTCAGAAGATGAAGACGAAATGCAATGAACGCGGTGAATGCGGAGGCTTTTGGAGGCGTGAGACGGGAGCGCAGACAGATGCTCAAGCACTGTGATGACAGAGAACTGAGGCCTTTTACAATCAGCACAACAACATTTCAGATCTGCAACAATGAGAGTGTGTGTTTGTTTGTTTTTGTGAGTGTGTTAGAGTGTGTTTGTTAGAGTGTGTGTGTGTGTACAAGGACAGAAATGTGCATATGACTTATCGATATTGCAATGTTGTGGCGGTATATAAGTGTGTGTTTGTGTGTTCTCAGGTATTCTGCCTCCTCACAGTGACTCTCACGCTCTGGTGCGTCAGTATCGTGTGGATCAGTTTGAGGACGTGAGCGGCGCTCTGACCGTCATGCGCTTCATCCACGCCTCCACACCGCAGACAGAGATCTACCTGCGCATGTTCCAGCTGGAGAACCACACGCTGCCCCGCAGGACCGAGCTCCGGCCGCCCGTGAGCACTTCAGCTATATCACATCTGCTTGATTTGAGCTTGAGGGGGTGTGGGTAATCAGATGCTTCCTGCAGTCTCAGTGTGTTTGATGCCTTTAATTCTCCAGGATGCGGAGGATGAAAACTTCCTGGCGATCGCTCGAGCGATGGAGGAGATCGTGGATGACCCGGTGGACTGTTTCTGGCTCGTCAGATGCTTCATCAACCAGTTCAAGCACAAGTTTGGAGACTCCATCCCTCACCTGGTACATGCTCACCTGTACATTCTGTTGTTTATTAATGATTGATGATATTTATTACCAAATGCTTTTTGCTATAATAATAAAAACAAATAAGAATATAATTAAATAGTTACTTATTCTTGTAAACTCATTCAGTACCATGCAGAACAGGTTTTATTATTTTTACAGATGTTATTATTTCTACTATTGTTAATATTGTTCATATTGTTATACTTTGCTCTTTTTGTCTTTCCAAACCTGTATATGGAGCTCAGAATTCAACAAAAATCACATGAAATGTCCCCAAAAACTGTTTGATTGTTGTTTGTGACGTATTGTTTGTGAATATCCTTCAGCCGAAGAGTCTGGAGCACTTCCTGTCTCAGGAGGATGTGTGTCTGCTGTCTCACCTGAAGGCGTCTGGAGCTCTGGCTTCACTACCGTACTCACTGTGGTTCAGACGCTGCTTCGCCGGCTGCTTACCAGAGTCCAGCCTACAAAGGTCACAACCTGCTCACTAACTAGCCAACTCACTTACTAGTCAATCTACTAACTCACTAACTAACTCGATAACTAGTCAACTTACTATCCAACTCACTACTTGTTCAACATACTAGCTCACTGACTAAATCACTAACTTACTAACCAACAAACTCACTACACTAACTAGCCATCTCACTAATTACCCAGTCAACTTACTAACTCACTAACTAAATCATTAACTCTATAAATAGTCAACTTACTAACTGACTAACCAACTCACTTGCCAACTCACTAACTAATTAACTTTATAACTAGTCAACTTACAAACAAAAATCACTAACCAACCAACCAACTCACTACACTAACTAGCCAACTCACTAACTCATTAACTAGTCAACTTAATAACTCACTAACTAAATAACTAATTCAATAACTAGACAACTTACTAACTAGTCAACGTACTAGCAAAAATCACCAACTCACTACACTAACTAGCCAGCTCACTAACTAACCAACCAACCAACTCACTACACCAACTCTCTTAACTAGCCAACTTACCAACTAGCCTCACTAAATCAGTAACTCACTAAATAGTCAACTCAATACACTAACTAGCCAACTAACTAACTTACTAATTAGTCCCCGTACAAACTCACTAACTCCCTAATTAGCCAACTAACTAACCAAATCAGTACATCAACTCACTAACTAGCCATTTTATTACTCACTAACTAAATCAGTAACTAGCCAACTAACTCACTAGCTAGCAAACTCACTACACTATATAGCCAACTCACTAACTTACTAATTAGTCCCCTTACAAACTCACTAACTAGCCAACTAACTCACTAGCTAGCAAACTCACTACACTAACTAGCCAACTCACTAACTTATTAATTAGTCCCCTTACAAACTCACTAACTCCCTAATTAGCCAACTAACTAACCAACCAACACAGTACACCAACTCACTAACTAGCCATCTTATTAACTAACTAAATCAGTAACTCACTAACTAGTCAACACACTATCTAACTGACTTACTAGCTAGCCAACTCACTAACTAGTCAACTTACTGACTCACTATACTAACTAGCCAACTTACTAACCTATGAATTAGTCACCTTACTAACTCCCTAACTAGCCAACTTACTAGTTAGCCAACTCATTACACTAACTAGACAACTCACTAACTAGTCAACATACTAACTCCCTAACTAAATCATTAACTCACTACACTAACTTACCTAACTAGCCACCTTACCAACTAGCCATGTTATAACTCACTAACTAAATCAGTATCTCACTAACTAGCCAACTCAATATCTAGCAAACTCACTAACTACCCAACTAACTAACCAACCAACTCACTAACTATCAATCTTATTAGCTCACTAACTAAATTAGTAACTCAGTAAAAAGCCAACTTACTACACTAACTAGCCAGCTAACTTACTAGCTAGCCAACTCACTACACTAACTAGCCAATTCACTTACTAGCCAACTCACTAACCTACTAATTAGTCACCTGACTAACTCACTAACTCTCTAACTACCCAATTTACTAGTTAGCCAACTCACTAAACCAACTAGTCAACTTACTAAATCATTAACTCACTACACTAACTTACTTAACTACCCAACTAGCCATCTTATTAACTCATTAACTAAATCAGTAACTCACTAACTAGCCAACTCACTACACTAACTTGCCAACTCACTAACTAGCCAACTAACTCACTAACTAGTCAACTTACTAACTCACTACACTAACTAGCCAACTCACTAACTTATTAATTAGTCACCTTACTAACTCCCTAACTAGCCAACTTACTAGCTAGCCAACTCACTACACTAAGTAGCCATGAACTTACTCTAATAAGTCACGTTTCTAACTAACTCTAGCCAACTCACTACACTAACTAGCCAACTCACTAACTAGTCAACTTACTAACTCACTAAATCACTAACTCACTACACTAACTAGCCAACTCACTAACTAGTCAACTTACTAACTCACTAAATCACTAACTCACTACACTAACTAGCCAACTCACTAACTTACTAATTAGTCATGTTACTAACTCACTAACTCCCTGACTAGCCAACCCACTTCACTAACTAGCCAACTAACCAACCAACTCACTACACCAACTAGCCAAATATATATAGCATGTTATGTATGTTATATATTTATTGCAGTTGTTTGACTGTGCTGCTCTGTGATTGGCTTGTTGTTTGACTGTGCTGCTCTGTGATTGGCTGCAGGGTGTGGGATAAAGTCATCAGCGGCTCCTGTAAGATCCTGGTGTTTGTAGCAGTGGAGATTCTGCTCAGCTATAAGATCATGATCATGGGAATGAACCAGCCGGACGCAGTTTACCACTTCCTGACTAACGTGAGTGTGCACACAACATCCATACACTGATGTATCATCAGCACGAGTAATTTGGTTTACAGGTGCTGTCAAATTAACATAAGTTTAGTTTTTTTTAGATGTTAGTCTTAAGGATATGTATAATCTAGTGTGCTCCAAAACAGTGACGAAATTCCGGTTCAGAAGATATAAAACTGATATAAACATGTAAAGCTTGTAGTTTGTCACTTTTGCCTAAATAGATAAGCAGTTTTTTTTCACGTCACCTCATACTCCAGTATCTCATCAAATCTTCAGACCAATCAAAAGCTCACTAGTATCTGACATGCCCCGCCCTCTTCTTCTCATTGGCTGTTTATTTGATGCGCTTGAGCTCAACCACTCTCACTGGCAGAGCTGTGAGAAAAACTAAATCATATTGGTTAATTTTTTTTGTATAGGGGAGGAGCTACTCTATGCCCCGCCCTCTCTTCATGTCTCAGTTGCGATTACGTCAAACATCAAATAAAAAACGTGCATTTCAAAGCACTCGACAAACTTGAGGTTTAAAATAGCGTAATTAACACAGCTAATTAATCAGAAACCACGTTCATTTATGAAATGTTTTTAATATTACTCTTTCCTCCAATATAATTTTAAGATGTACATGTTTTTTTCGTGTCCTCGTGTAAGTTTTTGTACAAAAAAAAAATTATATATATATATATATATATATATATACACACACAGTGTTTCCTCTAGGATGTTTTCCAGCTGTGGTGGCAGCCTTTACACATATCCATCAACTACCAATGACGTTATTTCAATGACAGATGTGGTGAGTGCAGTATTACAAGTCGAGATCGCATTCATGTAATACGAGCCTGCGGATCTCTGCTTGTGTGCCGATTTCCTCTGCTCGTGCACAAAACTTCTTGTGCGCCCTCAAAAACACGCTGCTCAAGTGCAGAGTTAGTGCGTTTATGTATTGAGGATGTCTCCAACATTTATTAGATTTGCTGGGAATATTTATGAATGTCTCCAATAAACCTACAGAGCGGCATTAATGCGTCCTGAAGTAAAGTGAAACGGCTATAAACTCCAGCAAGATAAAGTCATTGCAAGGAAAACCACAGACTTTTATCAATGAATAAAATATAATTATATAAACTGTGTTCATCTTAACTGAAAGCTACATCGTGTTTGCTGGCCTCACGCATCACACACCTGTCAGTCAGTCAGTCTGTCAGTCAGCACGTCACCTTAAAGGGTTAAACAAATAACGCACAGCATCACTACGATTACAGAAAAGTTTGCGCTGTTATAATTCACTTACCCTTTAATGCATTTTGGTGCGATCATAACCCGCTATTAAAAAAACAACAACTGAATGATTTAAATGAGAAGCTGTAATGTAGCCGTGGCGGGATGAATTTTGGCGTGGCGCCCCGCCATGGAAGAATGAATGTAGCGGAAACCATTATATATATAGGGGGATTTATTTATTTATTTATTTAAAAAAAAAACAAGGAGAGTTGGTGCTCTGCTTGTGTTTATATATATATATATATATATAAAAACATTAAAAAACATTTAAAAATCACGCAAAGACCATAGACTGTAAAAGATATGAACGTAGTATCCATGATGTCACCTGTAGGTTTATGAAGAACACACAAGAAGCTACCAGTAGGTGTGGCCAACCGTCGCCATTTTGTTCGCACGTCATCGCACCAACCGGGGAATACCAAATAAGGGCGAAGAGGCGGAGCTACAGACGCCTGCTAGCATTTTGCTTAGACAGGCTTTTCTTTTGGAGAAACTCTTAATACTTCATTACCTGCGACTCGTTTGTGTTCTGAACACATGTGCTTGGTGTTTAGTCTTTTTAAAACACTGTTGTAACACATTGAGCCACTAAGCTTTGTTCTTATGACGTTTTCTACAGGAGGAAAACACGAATTACTCCCAAACACTTCAGATATAGTGTGTGTTAGTAAATGCAAGACTATTGATGAACTCCAGCATAACACTGTATGATAACGCTTCAGATGACTGTTCTAGAGCCTACAGCTAATCAATCTGTCACATTCTGGAGCGCATTACAGCTCTAAAGAACATTATAAATGATAAATGATCTTAAATAAAACAAATACATTTATAGAGATGGTATTTAAGCATATAATTTCACTCACCTGGGAAATGGAGGCCATGTGAATGGTTTGTGAGCACAATAAAGTGCACACAGCATGCCATATCATCTGATAATTGTAGGAAATAATTCCTAAACGCAACTGAGTGTGTAAAGAAACATAAAACAACACAAATATACGATGAATATGCCGAGTTCAGCGGCTCATCAGCCGGAATCAGCTGAGGTGAAGTGACGGCGACCAGCGAGACCTAGCTGTCACTCAAGTGGCCACGCCCTTAATTATGCAGACTTAATATAACCTAATATAAACTAAACAGATGAGTTATAAAAAAATTCACCCCCCTCACAGTAGTCATGAAGGGTAATATTAGCTATATGAACCAAAATCGTTCTTTGTAGCAGGCTGTATAGTCGGCCATTTGAACAGTGGGCTCAATAGAAATCTGCTCTATTATGGAGCCAGGACTAGTGGAAGTTCCATGAATTGCAGTTTTAGATTCTTCTGTATTTGCTTCACGAGGGAGAGCGGGAGGTTGATGCTTGGTGATGACACTACAGTTAAACTATGCTGAAAAATAAAAAGTAAAACAAATTAATTAAATTAGCATCTATAAAAGCTTTAAGTTAAAGTAAACATAAGTTATTCTGTTGAACAACACTTGGGCTTCAGTCCATCACTGTGTTTTTTCATTAGTTTCATTGATCATTAATTTTATGTGAAAGGTTTTTTATAATTATTGTGGAACAAGAATCTGATATTTTAATGTATTATAATAATAATTTTTAGCCACAGCCGTATCACCCTGCAGCCTAAGAGCGGTTAGTCACTGAAGCTAAGCAGGGCTGAACCTGGTCAGTACCTGATGGGAGACCACATGGGAAAACTAGGTTGCTGTTGGAAGTGGTATTAGAGAGGCCAGCAGGAGGCGCTCAACCTGCGGTCTGTGTGAGTCCTAATGCCCCAGTGTAGTGAAGGGGACACTATAGTGTCAGTGAGCATCGTCTTTCAGATGAGATGTTAAACCGAGGTCCTGACTCTCTGTGGTTATTAATAACCCCATGAGACTTCTGGTAAAGAGTAGGGGTATAACCATGGTGTCCTGGTGTCAGCCTTTACCCATCATGGCCTCCTAATCATTCCCATTGGCTCTATCGTGTCTCTCCACTCCACCTATAGCTGGTGTGTGGTGAGTGCACTGGTGCCGTTGTCCTGTGCCCACCATCGCATCATCCAAGTGGAGCTGCACACTGGTGGTGGTGTGGAGAGACCCCCCTCATGATAAATGCGCGGTATAAATACACAGATTACATTATTTAATGTCATTTAATAAAATAAAAGCATCATTATTGTTATCTTTTTTATTTTTACTCTACTAAAACGTCACTAGTTATGTGTGAACAACTAAATGAATAGAAATCAGACTAAAGAAGATAAAGTAACGCACACATTAATGTGTTTTTACTGATAACTTTTTGGTCATACACACACACACACACA
>NC_079454.1:53469253-53491753 GCF_903798145.1 Danio aesculapii | reverse complement strand
GTCGGTCTGGAAAGAACAAGTGTAAATAAATCAATCAATCAATAAAGACAGAGATGCATATAAATCTATTTGTACGGTGAAGTTCTCCTTTAATGCCCTGCCAACGAGTATCAAAGGTAAAAATATGAAGACTTACAGCAGGATTTCATTAACACATGAAGCGTACTCCTGAATGCTTTCAGAATGAGTCTCACTAGTTAATGCACTGCAAACTAATATCAACAAAGCTGACCTTAGCAGTTTGTTTATATTAAAAAATAATAATGATGGGGCGACATGGTGGCCTCACAGCAAGAAGGTCACTGGTTCGAGTCCCGGCTGGGTCAGTTGGTGTTTCTGTGTGGAGTTTGCATGTTCTCCCCGTGTTGGTGTGGGTTTCCTCCGGGTGCTCCGGTTTCCCCCACAATCCAATCACATGTGCTATAGGGGAACTGATGAGTCGTAGTGTGTGTAAGGGTGTTTCCCAGTACTGTGTTGCACCTGGAAGGGCATCCGCTGCATAAAACATATGCTGGAAAATTTGCTGGTTCATTCCACTGTGGCGACCCTTGATGAATAAAGGGGCTAAGCCAAAGGAATAAATGAATAATGAAATTAAATATATATTCCAACCAAGGTAAATGAAATAAGACTTTCTCCAGTAGGAAAATATAACAATTACTATAAAAATTCTTTGCCTTGTTTATATATATATATATATATATATATATATATTTTTTTTTTTTTTAATTATTTTATTAAAATTGCACAGGAGGCCTAATAATTTAGCTCGATTTACATCATGTTAGTTAAAGTAAAATGTGAGTTTAATGCAAATCTTTACCAGAGTGAATATTCATTAATTCATTTATCAATTTTCATTCGGCTTAGTCCCTTTATTCATCAGGGGTCGCCACAGTGGAATGAACCGCCAACTATTCCAGCATGTTTTACACAGCGAATGCCCTTCCAGCTGTAACCCAGTACTGGGAAACACCCATACACACTCATTTACACACACACACACACACTACGGCCAATTCAGTTAATCAGTTCCACTATAGCGCATGTGTTTGGACTGTGGGGGGAAACCGGGGCACCCAGAGGAAACCCAAACCAACACGGGGAGAACATGCAAACTCCACACAGAAACCCTACTGACCCAACTGGGACTCGAACCAGTGACCTTCTTGCTCTGAGGTTACAGTGCTAACCACTGAGCCACCATGTCGCGCTTTACCGAAGTGTTTATAAATATATATATATATATATATATATATATATATATATATATATATATATATATATATATATATATATATATATATATATATATATATATATATATATATATATATATATATAACCACTACAATGGTCATATTTATAACAAGTGACGCTGGTGACTCATGAGGATCAAAATATTGAGAAAATGGCCTATAAAATTGATCAAATTAAGCTCTTAGCAGTGCATACTACTAATAAACAAATAGAGTTTTGATATATTTACTGTGATAAATCTTCTTAAACATGATCTTTGCTTAATATCGTAATAATTTCTGACAAAAATCAATTATTTTAACTCATAAAATACTTTTTCTTTATTCTCTAGTGCCCAAACTTGGTCCTGGAGGGCCGGTGTCCTGCATATTTTAGTTCCAACCCCAATTAAGCACCCCTGAAGCAGCTAATCAAGCTCGTTTTAGGTATAGACCCAGGGTGGCTAACCCTGTTCCTGAAGATCTGCAGATTTCACTTGCCTGTGATTATCGAGTGCTGTTCAGGTCCTAGTTAATTGCTTCAGGTGTGTTTGATAAGGGTAGGAGCTCAACTCTGCAGGAAGGTAGATCTCCAGGAACAGGGTTGAGCAGCCCTAGTAAGTAGACCATTTCAATGTGGTCATGTCATTGGCTCATGAACAATTCCTGCTTGTTATCAAACTATTTTATAACTCTATAGTATACTTTTTTTATTCTCTAGTGCCCAAACTTGGTCCTGGAGGGCCGGTGTCCTGCATATTTTAGTTCCAACCCCAATTAAGCACCCCTGAAGCAGCTAATCAAGCTCGTTTTAGGTATAGACCCAGGGTGGCTAACCCTGTTCCTGGAGATCTACCTTCCTGCAGAATTCAGTTGCAACCCATATCAAAACACACTTGCCTGTGATTATCAAGTGCTGTTCAGGTCCTAGTTAATTGCTTCAGGTGTGTTTGATAAGGGTAGGAGCTAAGTCTGCAGGAAGGTAGATCTCCAGGAACAGGGTTGAGCAGCCCTGGTAAATAGACCATTTTAATGTGGTCATGTCATTGGCACATGAACATTTGCTGCTGTTATCAACTCTAACAAGAGGCTATTGAATCATATCTTAATGTTAAAACAGCGATCATAACAATATCAAGATGTGGCTCTTGTTGGATTCTCGGAAGCTCTCGAAATTAAAAATGTAAAACAGGAAATGCGTTGGGACCATTGTTTTTGTTTGCAACCCTCAAAATGGTGTATACTAAAAAACTTCCAGGCAGGTGTGTTGAAGGAAGTTGGAGCTAAACTGTGCAGGACTCCAGCCCTCTAAGACCAAGTTTGGACACCCGTGCTCTAGTATCCGATCTAGACTTTACCCATTTTTTTGTGACACTAGAGTCTAGGGTCACGTAAAATGGGTAAAGTCTAGATCGGATACGTGGTCCGATCTAGACTAATGTAGCAGCATTTTTTATGGCACTATATAACAATAATTAATATGTTTACAGCACTGTGACGGCTGAGCTGGGGCTAGACCAGGCATGGGCAAACTTGATCCTGGAGGGCCGGTGTCCCTGCAGAGTTTTGCTCCAACACTAATCAAACACACCTGAACACCCTAATTAGTGTCTTCAAGATCACTAGAAAGCTACAAGCAGGTGTGTTTGATTAGGGTTGGAGCAAAACTATGCAGGGACACCGGCCCTCCAGGATCGAGTTTGCCCATCCCTGGGCTAGACGTTAAAAAATACTATTTATTGGGTAATTTAATAGATAGCATAAATAATACTCAGTACAACTGCTGTTTTACATTACTGTGACGGGTGGGGTTTAGAGTCGGGGTCGACGTTAATAAAATACAATAAATTGGAAATTTCATAAATAATTCTCGTTAACTTCAGGCCACATCCATATCTGATCTAGCAACAACCCAATAAATGATGTTACTATATATAAAACTCCACTAATTAATGTGTTTCAGACTAAATGAATGCACTGTTGATGTTTTTATATGTTTTAATAGGAGATAAAAGGCTAAATTATTAGCATTATTGTATTAAAACTGTATTAAAACTGTTCATCAAAAATGAAGAAAACAAAACAATCTTTAAAACGGCACTCAAATAAAGATTTCGTCTAATAATTTAGTATATTATTTACTGTTTGTCCATGTTAGTTAACAGTGCATTAACATTGAATAACAACTATTATTAATATATACACACTATCTGACAGTAGTCTTGTGGCCTATCCAAGCTTTAGGAACAGTAAATAATATCTTGACTTCTAGTTGGTCATATGGTATCAGAAGTGTCTTATATGAAAGGTAAAGGCCTCTAGATGAGGCTTATTTGAGCACAATAAAATCTGATCATGTCTTGATTTTGACTGATTTCATTAGGACAGTAAGGTCTGACTCTGCTTAGACTAAAGTCTGCTCACTGAACCTTCAATAATGTCCAGTATAGAATATGTGCTCATGCTGCAGTGGAAACAGAATGAATATTGTGTCTGACTCCATCATGAGCTTGGAGGACTGCATCCATACATCTCTGACATGACTCAAATCACTGATTAATAAAGTCATCTGGAATGGTGAAGAAAGTGTTCTCCCAGAGTTCATCAAGAGTCTTTGTGTTCATCTTCAACGCCTCCTCCTTCATCTTACCCCAGACATGCTCAATAATATTCAAGTCTGGTGACTGGGCTGGCCAATCCTGGAGCAGCTTCTTTGCTTTCAGGAGCTTTGATGTGGAGGCTGAAGTATGAGAAGGAGCGCTATCCTGCTGGAGAATTTGCCCTCTCCTGTGGTTTGTAATGTAATGGGCAGCACAAATGTCTTGATACCTCAGGCTGTTGATGTTGATCATCCACTCTGCAGATCTCTCGCACACCCACATGCTGAATGGAACCCCAAACCATGATTTCTCCTTTACCAAACTTGACTGATATCTCTCAGAATCTTGGTCCATGCTGGTTCCAGTAGGTCTTCTGCAGTATTGGTGATGATTGGGATGCAGATCAACAGATGATTCAGCTGAGAAATCCACCTAGAACTAGAAGTCAAGTTATTATGTGTTGCTCTTACAACTGAGATCCACCACAAGACGACAAATCAGGTAGTGTAGATGTATCATCATTGTTTCATGTTAACAAATCCAACCTTATTGTAAAGCGTGACAGAACAGAATGTAGATTATTCAGTGTTTTGGTTTTATTTTGGCACCGCAGCGCCCTGTTCAGTGGGCGGAGCTTAAAGGGAAACGCCCTTGATCACATGACAGTGGAGCACCAATGAGAAACACAAAACACATGCACACTCTCGATCACATTATTGCTGTCACTCAACTTCAGCATCAGCCAATCAGGATCATCTCCTCTGTGATTGGACAGGAATGGTGGTGGGCGTGGCACTCGGTGTGCACTCTTGTCATTGGCTGAAAGTGTTTTTGATGAACACTGTGACATTTTACAGTAAGTCTGATTTGTTAACATTAGTTTCTGCATTCAGGAGCGTGAACTAACAGTGAGGAATAGAGTTTGCCATAACATTTGCTAATGAAAAATCAACTAATGGTAACAGATAAACTATATTGACTAATAAATGTAGTCAAAAAAGCTAATCTTAGTGTTAACTTGCCAATAAAAGTGATTTTAGTTTTGAATGAATGAAACCCTGTAGTGTTAATCAATAAAGTGCCATTAGTTAACATAATACTGTTATCACGCCTATGAAAGATATTAAAGGAACCACTTGCTTTTTAATGTGGATATGCTGAAATTAGCTTTAATAAATGCTTTAGAAGTATATAATATCAGTCAAGTACAATAATATTGCAATTTATGTTCAATTTTAGTACAATTTTTCATTAATTCATTTTGTTTTCAGCTTAGTCCCTTTATTAATCTGGGGTCCCCACTGCGGAATGAACCGCCAACTTATTCAGCATATGTTTTACGCAGCTGACGTCCTTCCAGCTGCAACCCATCACTGGTAAACACCCATACACTTCCATCCACACACATACACTAAGGACAATAGCGCATGTCTAAGGAGGAAGCCTACGCCAACATGGGGAGAACATGCGAACTTCACACATAAACGCCAACTGACCCAGCTGAGGCTCGAACCAGTGACCTTCTTGCTGTGAAGCGAGAGCACTACCTACTGCGGTCACACTGCACTCTTCTTCCCATAGACGTCTATTCATACGCAGGCAAATGCGTCAGACCGGAAACGCAAGGTTGTGCGTCAAGTTTCGCAGTTCATCGTGTTGGAAAGTTCAAGCTTGGTGAACTCTGACCTGCGAGATCACATCATGTGACTGCGTCAGACCAATCGAAGATCAAAACATGATCTTTCTGGACAGATATTTCAAATATGGAGCAATCGCTTGCTTTTTTTTTTACACGTCTAATCATCTTGTTTATTCCTGCTCCTTTTCACAGTGCTGTACGACAGAATTTCACAAGCTCAAACTCAAGTGTGCCGCAGCATTATTATTTAGAAATAAAGCAGAGGTGCTCACATTTTTATTTTGGATTCGAAATTTGAATCTGTTTTTAAACTAAACACATAAAAACACCTTTCTCGATAATTATAGAAGGAAACGTTTTAATTTTATATGCAAGTAAAATGTAGAGGATCTTTATTATATATTTGAAAACATTCTGTAATTGTGGATGTTCTCCCGATAAGGGGAAAAAAACGTTTAGAAATGAATCAGCTCTTTTGAATGAATCGATTGACAGAACAATTTATTGAATCAATCGTTAACCTTTTTTTTAGGATGATATTTGCTAGAATTTTATATATATATACACACACTGGCCACTTTATTAGGTACACCTGGTCAACTGCTCGTTAACGCAAATTTCTAATCCGCCATAATCACATAGCAGCAACTCAATGCATGTAGACATGGTCAAGACGATCTGCTGCAGTTCAAAGCGAGCAAGAAAGGGGATTTAGGTGACTTTAAACGTGGCATGGTTGTTCAGACGGGCTGCTCTGAGTATTTCAGAAACTGCTGATCTACTGGGATTTTCAGCAGCAGACCACCACACCGGGTGCCGCTCCTGTCAGCTAAGAACAGGAAACTGAGGCTACAATTCACACAGGCTCACCAAAACTGGACAATAGAAGATTGGAGAAACGTTGCCTGGTCTGACGAGTCTCCATTTCTGCTGCCACATTCAGATGGTCGGGTCAGAATTTGGCCTCAACACCATGAAAGCATGGATCCATCATGCCTTGTATCAGCGTTCAGGCTGGTGGTGGTGGTGTAATGGTGTGGGGGATATTCTTTTCCCCCGTTTGGGTCCATTAGTACCAATTGAGCATCGTGTCAACGCCACAGCCTACCTGAGTATTGTTGCTGACCATGTCCATCCCTTTATGAGCACAGTGTCTCCATCTTCTGATGGCTACTTCCAGCAGGATAACGCACCATGTCATAAAGCGTGAATCATCTCAGACTGGTTTCTTGAACATGACAATGAGTTCACTGTACTCAAATGGCCTCCACAGTCACCTGAGCTCAATCCAATAGAGCACCTTTGGGATGTGGTGGAACGGGAGATTGGCATCATGGATGTGCAGCCGACAAATCTGCAGCAACTGTGTGATGCTATCATGTCAATATGGAGCAAAATCTCTGAGGAATATTTCCAGTAGCTTGTTGAATCTCTGACATGAAGGATTAAGGCAGTTCTGAAGGCAACTGGAACCTGTTACTAGTAAGGTGTACCTAATAAAGTGGCCAGTGAGTTTATATATATATATATATATATACGAAATAAAGCAGTGTTGCACAAATGTTCCTTTAAATTTGAATGATTAAAACTGATTTATAAAGACCCGCTTTTTGAATGAATTGATTGAATTGAGTTTATGAATTGATTAACCCTTTATAGGGTGAAGAACCATGTATGCTTTAATAATTTAATAAACGCTAATAACAAAATATGTATATACTTATATTAAAAAATTCATTAATACTGAAGCAGTGATTATTAGTTAAACTGATTATTTATGAAGACCTGTTCAGAAATGAATCAGCTGTTTTGAATGAATCATTTGAATGAATGATTCAGTGAATCACTCATTAACCCTTTATTGGGTGAAGAACCATATTTGGCAACTTCATAAAAACTGAATACAATATAATAGATTTTTTCCAAGTCATAAAAGTGCACAAGTCTTGTAATAACCCCCAGCAACACCATTGTTTTCCCCCACTAATTTTTTTGTGTGCGTCTTGTGTCGGTCAGTAAAATATTGAATTATCATTATATAAATAAACCATACTGCAGCGTCTGTCAGTATTGCACAGCCCTGTTTCTGAATATGCTCCACTGTTAGCTGACAGATGTTAACAAATGCAAACTTGTTGTAAAGTGTCACCAAAAGATCTGCTGTTTATTGTGGATCTGAATGCAATAAGAGTGTGTCCAGATGCAGAAATGTTCAGAATTAAAGCACAAAGAGTGTGTGATAAAAGATGTTGATGTTTGGGGTGGATAGTAAAGTCATTTCCCTTGTGTGTGTGTTTTTTTCGGTTTCTGAAAACTAAAAGAACTGGTCTCCGTCACAAGTATAAAATCAACTACATCTGCTGTGGTAAAAACCATCATCGCCTGGCAGACCAAAGGAGAAACTCATGGCCAAGAGCACAGAATACGTCAGTTTTTGTCAAAAAAAAAAAAAAAAGATGCACAAATATCCACAGATCGGGTCGCTTCTGTAAATCCATGAGAGTGGCATCTGCTGATTCCAGATCAGATGTGCAGCAGCTCAGTCTGTTGTTCAGTGTCTCAGTAAAGTCTGACAGAGATTCACTACGGCCGATGAAACCTGCAGAGAACACAAGTCTGTGAGGCTGATACACATCCCATAACAATCCATCCATCTATCTACAGTACTGTGAAAAAGGGTCTGTCTGTCTGTCTACAGTAGTGTAAAAGAGTATATTTGCCCCTTAAATTTTTTCAGATCATCAAACTAATTTCAATATTAGTCAAAGTCATTAGTCAAAAATAAATAAATAAATGAAGGCTATGGAGTGGCCTAGTCAAAGTCCTGATCTGAATCCAATTGAGATGGGTTGGCATGACCTTAAAAAGTGGTTCACGCTGGAAATCAATCGATCTATCTATCTATCTATCTATCTATCTATCTATCTATCTATCTATCTATCTATCTATCTATCTATCTATCTATCTATCTATCTATCTATCTATCTATCTATCTATCTATCTATCTCACATCATGCTGTTTAAAAAAGAAATAAATTATATATATACATACATACATACATACATACATACATACATACATACATACATACATACATACATACATACATACATACATACATACATACACACAGGGCTTGACATGAACGTTTTTGATCAGCAGCCACTGTGGCTAGTAGTTTTCCAACATTACTAGCCACTCGCCGTTTTCACTAGCCACAAGTTTATTGTTGTAAATATATATTTTATACACATAAATATGACTTTGACCTGCTGAAATGACTTGATTTAGATTTTGCGTTATCTCCACATGCCTCCTCATTCATTTCACTTATTGTGTGTGGTGTATGAGCTCAATAATCAGAGCAAATGCTCATGGTTTCATAGTATTACAGTTAGTTTTTATTTCACATAATATTTAGAGCTTAAAATGAAGGATTTACCAAATTTATCTCTGACCACACCAAACATAAACAATTAATTCTTAGCCACAAATTTTAAATGAGTCAAAACAAGCAAATATCCTCTCATTCGGTATTCACCTGCTTTGCTCGTGCGAAGTTGCGAATGCAATTATTTTTGTCAGTCATGTTGCTTCTCAATTCTAAGATCGCCTTTGCATGCATATTGGACCATCCTTATTGTCGTACCCTCCTTTTAAGAATTATTATCTGGGGAAATTATTTTCAACCAGCCAAAGTGGCTAGTGGGAGTGTCTATCTTACCCGCCACTGCTGAAATCTACCCGCATTTGGCGGGTGTTAATGTAAAGCCCTTTATATATATACAGTATAAAGACTGTGGAGTGACCTAGTCAATGTCCTGACCTGAACCCATTCTTTGGCTTGACCTTAAAAAGGCGATTCATGCTGAAAAAACCCTCCATTGTGTTGATATATAATGAGCTATATTTGTTGTTCCACAGATTTTGAGTATGTATTAAAAACAGACTTAGCATATCTATCTATCTATCTATCTATCTATCTATCTATCTATCTATCTATCTATCTATCTATCTATCTATCTATCTATCTATCTATCTATCTATCTATCTATCTATCTATCTATCTATCTATCTATCTATCTATCTATCTATCTATCTATCTATCTATCTATCTATCTATCTATCTATCTATAGTGGTGTGAAAAAGTGTTTGCCCTCTTACTACTACAATTTTTTTTCCAGGTTTGTGACACTTTTAATGTTTCAAATCATCAAACTAATTGAAATATTAGTCAAAGATAACACATCATGCAGTTAAAAGGCCTTGGAGTGGCCTAGTTGAAGTCATAATTATTAGCCCTCCTGAATTATTAACAACCCTTTCCCCCCAATTTCTGTTTAACAGAAAGAAGATTTATTTTCAGCACATCTCTAATCATAATAGTTTTAATAACTCATCTCTAATAACTGATTTATTTTCTCTTTGTCATGATGACAGTAAATAATATTAGACTAGATATTCTTCAAGACACTTCTATACAGCTTAAAGTGACATTTAAAGGCTTAACTAGGGTAATTAGGGTAAAGTTAGGGTAATTAGGCAAGTCATTGTATAACGATGGTTTATTCTGGAGACAATGAAAATATATATTGCTTAAGGGGGCTAATAATATTGACATTAAAATGGGTTTCAAAATATTTAAACCTGCTTTTATTCTAGCTGAAATAAAACAAATAAGAAGAAAAAATATTAGAGGAAATACTGTGAAAAATTCCTGAATCTGTTAAACATCATTTGGGAAATATTTATAATAAAAAACATTCACAGGAGGGCGAATAATTCTGACTTCAGCTGATAATCGCTTTGAATAATTGTGATTATAATTATGACCAAAATAATGGTGATTATGATTTTCCCATAATCGAGCAGCCCTAATCCCAACAGGGAAAATGAGGCAAAACAGCCACTAACATAACGAAAGGGTAGTTGATTTGAACAATACACAAGGGTTAAAAAGGCAGTTTATGCTGGAAAATCCTTCAATGTGGCAGAATTACAACAATTCAGCAAAGATTGGTGGGCCAAAACTCCTCCACAGTGCTGGAACAGACTCGCTGCAAATTATGGAGTACGCTTGATTGTTTTCTCTTAATAATAAAAACCTGCATGATGTTGCAACACAAATGCAAACCCCTTTTCACACCACTCTATCAGAAAGTAACTGTACGTCTTTACATCTTGAGCTCAAGAAAAGCTCAACAAATTTACAATCAAATAAATCTAGAGTTTGTAGTTTAGTTTTTTAAAGTGTACATATTTGCAGAAACAGAACAGCTAAGTATGAACTTTTATTAAATAGTAACTGGACATCTGTAATAAATAAAACAAACCACTGTGTGTGTGTGTGTGTGTCTGACCTGGTTAGATGTCGACTGGACTCGTGAACCTCCATTTCTGAGCTCTTGAACTCGTTGAGCTCTTTGCGTATGGCAGCCTGTAAGAGACAAAATACACAAAACTCAAAACCAAGCAGAATCAGCCTCGCTGTGAGACAATAAACTGATAAAGTCACTCTCTTAAGCAGTCAAGTCATCAGGCCTCGGCTTTTTATGTAAGAATAGGTAGAGAGGAAATGCTCAGGGTTGAATGATTTGTGTAAAACACACATATATTTATTCTCAATTAAAATGATCAATTTAACTGTAGTTTTTAAAAGAGTTTTAGGTATGCTGTTTTTGTTTGTAATGTTTCACAATGGGGAAAAAACTGCAAAAATAGTAAACATAGGGCTGATTTATGAATGAAATAAGCTACGTTTGTCAAAAACTAAAACTTTAATGAAAGACTTCGCAATAAAAACACTAATTATATCAAGTTATCTCTCAAAAACAATGTTTGTATGTGCATTTAGGGTTCTCATCATCTAATAATTAAGTCTAATTATTCGTTAAACATGTAACATTTAGAATTATTTTGCATTAATAATGGATTAATTACATTTGTTGTATATCATTCCAGATTAAATAAAATGAATGCAAAAGGTAAGAAATGTACCTGCAATTCTGAATATATATATATATATATATATATATATATATATATATATATACACACATACATATACATATATATATATACACATATACATATACATATATATATATATATATATATATATATACACATATACATATATATATATACACATATATATAATATATATTGTATATAAACATTTATAATTTGATCATTACAAACGTCATTGTTATATTATGATATTATGATTAAATCAATTATGATTATATTAAAGAAAATTCCACTTTATTACAATTATAACTGGATAAAATATATATTATATTTATTTTTAAATCAGCGAGGTCTATGGTTAGTTGAATGGTGTTTTTGTAATTGTATGATTAGTGTTGCTGGTAAAGCAGCAGGCGATTGACCTTATCAGCAGCGGTCAGTCTGGTCCAGGGTTTGTCTGCTCGCCGGTCGTAATCCTGAGCTTCTGCCACTTCCACATAATCACTGAAGCGGATGAGGATTTTAGCCTCTCGGAGCTCCTCTACAGTGGGTCTCTGACTCAGCTGACAAAACACAACCGACAACCGTCACTCATGTACACACACAAATTATATATATATATATATATATATATATATATATATATGTGTGTGTAACTAAATAATACAAACATTTGCATATTAGTTAATAATAATAAGTAGGGATGCACTGATCCCAATACTTGGATCGGATTTCGGTTTGATACCGCATATTTTTGCTGGATCGGGTCTCGGCCAGCTGGTACCGATCCAAATCTTGCACATGCATTATATTCTGTGTTTATAAGCCAACAAAAGCCATTAAGGTAACCTATTATAAGGCACTAGAACGTTGTCATGTAGGCTACTATATCCCAAATGTTCTGAAGCTTTCTATAGTTTAATGTGTAGTACAGATGAAGATTCACATGCTTAAATTCATGTTCAGTTCAGCGCTTCCCTCCGCTGCTCCTGTCACTCCTCCTCCATTCATTCACAATTCAAACTGCATGTCTTGTTCATGACAACAGGAAGAACTTTCTCCAAGACTAATTGTTTCTGTTAATATAAATAATCAGTGGAGAAATGCATTTAGTTCTGCATTAAACGGGTTCATCTTGACCTGCAACATCGAGATCATTGCTGTTTCTACATCATGTTGCGCTGTGACTGTTAGATCAGATCGCATTCACAACACTGGAGTAGAGAGGGTTAATACCTGCTCTTCACACACAAAGTAGGCCTACCTGAAACTTTAAATTAGAAAAGCCTCAATAATACATTGGACGGATCCTCAGCGCACTCATTTCTTCCATTTAAGCTGCTGTTTTGCAAATGTCTGCAGGTACCAGATGGCTGTGCACTGTGTCTCTGATGCATCAAGCGCTTTCATTCACATGCCAGCTGCATGCGCAGACGCGACGTGCGCCGCTCCGTAAGTTTATTCTCACAATGAGTTTGTTCTCTCATCCTTCAACCTGAGTTTATTCTACCGAGGGGAATACTTTCAGTGCTGCGAATAGTTTGTAAAGCCTGGCTCATTGTGGTCAAAGTAGCTGATTAAATTAATAAAAGTGAAACTGACAGTGCAATATGGATTGTCATTAACAGACAATTATTGAGCCTAATATAGGCGACTCTGAAACTGTGAAGATTTCACTGTCATTTTATTTATATTCATATTTTATTTAACAGAGCAGTTTGTGTTTTGGAGCTGAAGCATATCAGCAGTCCTTGTTTTGAACTTTCTCCGTCTCACTCACGGCGAGATTTAGAGAGGGATTATTAAGTAAAACTGGCCTCAAACGGTTTAGTTTAGTCTGCATCAAACCTGCAGGAAAATATCAGGCTTTAATTTAATAAAATTAATACATTTAATAAAAGGCTGATTATTTTATCAACGATGTCAACAGTAGCCTATAGCAGATTTCAAAGAAAAACCTTAATATTAAAAAGGAAAAGACAATATCACATCGAATGCTCAAATAATGTAGCCTAGTTTACAGCAAGCATGTTTTAGTTAGATTGTGTCGTCTGTCATGTATACCTATAGGTCTGTTATTTTTTACTAATGATGATATAATATTTGAGTTTAGCTCCAGAGTTATAGAAGCTGCTCATTTCGGTGAATTTTGCCAACTGACAACCGCCGCTCGTTAACCGAATGTTAACCGATTAATATTAAAATATTGCTTAATAAAGCAGGGTGAATCGGCTTTCAGCTACTACGCCCCTCGCTGCTGGAATCAGCTTCCAGAAATGATCAGATGTGCTCCAACATTAGACACATTCAAATCAAGACTGAAAACACATCTGTTTAGCTGTGCCTTTACTGAATGAGCACTGTGCTACGTCCCAAAGATCGAACTACTATGTTTTTCTCTGCTTTTTATCTGCTTTTATTTTATTTTATTTTTACCATTTCTATTATTGGTTTTTATTTCTCTTATAATTGTTTCTTTTATTCCTGTTTATGTAAAGCACTTTGAATTGCCACTGTGTATGAAATGTGCTATAGAAATAAACTTGCCTTGCCTAATAAAAAAAATTATTGACGTGCCTATTTTGTGTGTCACATTAAATAACTGATGTATTTAACATGCGAACAGCATACAGAACATAACAGAGCATCTTCACGCACCTGCAGTGTTTTCAGCAGCATAGTAAAACAGAATAAACTAATCAAACAGAATAAAATAAATCCTGCTCTAGATCTTTCACTTAAATGACAAGCTTACAGTAGATTACAAAATGAAAACACTGACTGAAGGCTTTTTAAGAACCGGCATATGCTGTGTGTCCAATCATGTTTTTTTCTTCTGTCAAAGAAAAATATCAGGCTACCTCAAATAGATCGCTCCATGGAAAATATGCATTTAATTAACGCTCTGCTGTTAGTATTATATTACAAAACCTCTGTCAACATGTTTAACAGAAGTCATTAGTTTAAAGACTATGTTTTAATTATGATCATGACTTATTTCCTCTGTCTCACTCATGGTTCATCTGTGCGCACTGTGTGTAATGAAAGACAATTGAGCTGTAAAGCTCATATGTTGACTTTTTGTAAAGTATTGGCTACTACATAACATATAACAATTTTGTTGTTCACATATGATATTGCATTAATTTGCATACATGTTTTATAAGCTGTAAAATGAAAGCCTCAGTTTGGTGCGAAGTTCATGCAAAAATCAAGAAAAATTTGTATTTGTTTGATTGGTAGATTCGGCTATGTGGGCTATTTAAAAATGTATATTATAGAAGAACTGTTAATAACTGTTAATATCTGTAATTTTCCAAATGGAAAAAGGTTGATTTGTTGGTTGTAGCCTACACTAAATCATCTATAGCCTATTTGTTGAGTTTATAACGCGGCTCCAGGCAGCACAGAGGCCATCAGCATCAGCGCTGGTTCGTCAACTCGTCTGTGTCAATCTGTGACCAGAGAAATCCTTCTTTTATTTTGCTTCTTTGACAAAACACATCTGTAGGCACGTGTGGTTGCACGTTACAGATAATGCACGAGCTTTTCCATTCCAAAAGCGCAAGGTGCACCGCACTGCCTTTATTGATGACAAGAAAAAAGATGCGCAGTGCTCTTTTATATGTCACTGGGAAAGACTGAATCAGCCGAGCTGTATTGTGCGCGAGTGTTGCTGTCAATGTTGTTATAATTGTAATTTTTAAAAGCATTATGATATTCAAGATTTGTAAAGTTATACAGGTTTGAGTGACTTAAAACAGCGACCACAAGTCTCTCCTCCATCATTAAAAGCTCGGCGTAGTTGTCTTGACAACACTGCTGTCACCTCTAAGGAAACCCCGCCTCTGCTTTCATTTGATTGAAGAATGAAAAAGACGCGACTGAGGTAAACATGCTTTTTCCACTCGAGCACACATAGCGCACAACAGCAAAACGGTAGTAAACCATTCAAAAGATGCACCTCTCAGTCTTAACGCAAAGAGCGTGTTTGCTGTGATCGGCCCCTTATGCAGCCATGTATATAGTAGATTATATGCTAACCAAAACAAAAACAAAAATGACACAATATCGGGATCGGAATCGATTGATACTCAGAATTTTGGTATCAAGATCGGATTCAAAAAATGGTATCAGTGCATCCCTAATAATCACTGAAATTAATATAAACATATATTTACACACATTTACGTAATAAATAAATAAACTCAATGATGGCCTTAAAATCTGCGGGCACAGATTCTGAGTGGAACTACTCAGGGGGATCAAAGCAATGTCCCCACGAGGTCAAAAATTTACTAATATATGCTATTTGCCCACAACGTGATTAATACCAGGACCACACACACATACACACACACACACGCAAGCACGCACGCACGCACGCACAGTTTCTGATTTAATCTCACCTTCCTGGAGAGCCTCTTCTTGAGCTCCCGTTTCTCCTCCAGCTCCTCCTGCTCATTACGAGCTGAAGCAGAAAACAACAGTAAACACACACAAACACACACACATTTGAAAGCAGACTGACTGAGAAAAGGAGGATGATGATGAAGATGCGTACGTTTGAGGATGTTCCTCTGCTCCAGCTCTTCTGCTGACGGCCTCTGACTGAGACGCCTGCACACACACATACACACACAGACTTCACTTAGAGGACAAACAACACTAATCCAAACCACTGCTATTGTTGTACTAATGGTCCAGTGAAGTGCATTTTTATTCAATGTTTGTCATACTTTTTAGGGGTTTTCAGCTTTAATGTTATAGGACAGTGGAGATACAGACAGGATAGTGTGGGGAGCAGAGAGAGAGGGAAGATCAGCATAGGACATTGAGCTCACAGTGAACACTGTAGTGCCACTATAGACTGTGAAAGATATGAACAGCAAATATGAAGTATGAGCAGCCATACTTTGACTATGCTGCAGCTTTTTGGTACAGCGGTTGTTCTATAAACATGACAAATAAATTGCAGACGGCCCAAAATAAGTTGTGTAGAATTGTTATGAAAGTAACTCCACTGACACATTTAAATAATGAACATTATAGCCAAAGTAATGTTTTAAAAGTTGAGAATAGGGTCAAATTTTTAAAATTAGTGATGGTTAGTGAGGTACATTGTCATTCTACAAGAGCGTGTAGCAGGGACATTTACCCATTTAGATTTAGGAGTGAATCAGGTAGAAATTCTTTGTTATGTACGAGCTCTGCTGCTTGGAATGTTTTGCCCACGATTTTTAAAGAGATTCAAATTGAGAGTGTTTTTAAAAGGGGAATTAAATAGTGGTTGTTTTACAGTTGAAGTTGAGGATTTTATTGTGCCGAGTCGCTGAGCTGATGATGTTTGCACTCCATTTATGATTTGCTCGTTCAATTTTAAAGAATATCGAGGACCACAATGGAAATAAGCCTGTGGCTTTTTTGTTTACTTTATCCTCGACAGTTTTTGAAATAATGTATGAATTGGTCTGACTGGACTTGTTTGGATATTTTTGTTAGAATTGTCAAATAAAATCAATCAATCAATCAACGTAGTATCCGTGAAGTCACCCGTAGGTTTCTGAAGAACATAAAAAAAGCTACAAGTAGACGTGGCCAACCGTCGCCATTTTGTTCGCACATCATTGCACTGACCGGGGGATACCAAACAAGGGCGAAGAGGTGGAGCTACAGACACCTGCTAGCATTTTGCTCCGACAGGCTTTTCTTTTGGAGAAACTCTTAATACTTCATTACCTGCGACTCGTTTGTGTTCTGAACACATGTGCTTGGTTGTTTACTATATTAATAAAGTGTTTAGTCTTTTAAAAACACTGTTGTAACACAATGAGCCACTAAGCATTGTTCTTATGACGTTTTCAACAGGAGGAAAATGCGAAATACGTCCAAACACTTCAGATATAATGTGTGTTAGTAAATGCAAGACTATTGATAAACTCCAGCATAACACTGTATGACAACGCTTCAGATGACTGTTCTAGAGCCTACAGCTAATCAATCTGTCACATTCTGGAGCGCATTACAGATCTAAAGAACAATATAAATGATCTTAAATAAAACATATACATTTATAGAGATGGTATACAAGCATATAATTTCCTCACCTGGGAAATGGAGGCCATGTGAATGGTTTGTGAGCACAATAAAGTGCACACAGCATCTCATATCATCTGATAATTGTAGGAAATAATTCCTAAACGCAACTGAGTGTGTAAAGAAACATAAAACAACCCAAATATACGATGAATATGCCGAGTTCAGCGGCTAATCAGCCGGATTCAGCTGAGGTGAAGTGATGACCAGCGCGACCTAGCTGTCACTCAAGTGGCCACGCCCTTAATTATGCAGACTTATTATAACCTAATATAAACCAAATGGATGAGTTATGAATAAATTCATCCCCCCCCCCCCCCCCCTCACAGTTGTCATGGAGGGTAATAATAGCTATATGCACCAAGTCGTTCTTTGTACCAGGCTGTAAACACCTTTTTTTCTGCTGTAAAGTCGGCCATTTTAACAGTGGGCTCAATAGAAATCTGCTCTATTATGGAGCCAGGACTAGTGGAAGTTCCATGAATTGCAGTTTCAGATTCTTCTGTATTTGCTTCATGAGGGAGAGCGGGAGGTTGCCGCTCGAGTGCCACATGTCTTATATGGATCAAATGAAAATCTATGAGAAGCTTCTTGAAGAGCATTTGTACCTCAGGTACTGATTATGGGCTTTATTCAGTGTTAGATGCTACCAATGTGCGTTTAAATATCATTTTACATGATGGTTATTGCCGTACTACTGAAAGCAGCAGCAGATAGTTCACCTCAGATCTCGAAAATAAAATAACTAGACGCTTTGCAAATGAAAGTCAAAACTGTGACATCAGTCACTCAGTAGCCTATTAATGATGTTATTGAGTGTTAAAGGTGCTGTGTGTAAATTTCCAACTCTTCTAAAGCATAAAAACACCATCATATGATGGCAGATATTTCAGAATCATGCTCAGTGGACATTGTGTTTATCTGAGAAACAATGCTGAAGTCAAATATTCTGCTTTGAACATGTACATTACAAGCCGGAACGGCTGCCTTTGTTTTGGTTATTTAACCCGCCCACTGCCAGTTTAGCCAATTATATGTCAGCATTCCGGGTTGCCTTGCTGGAAAACAGTAAATTTCATTCATTCAGTGAGGAAGGCTCTAAAAGTATGTGTCCTTGACCGAAATGTGACCTCTAGTGGACAGTAGCAGACTCCAAAATGAGACGCAGATTCAGAGGTTATTAATTAGCAAATAATAATATAAACATTACGAGTGTAAACATTAGGCGAGCCGGTTACATTGTAACCCCGTGTCCAAACAACACGCTACGTGACGAGATACACAGTGATAAGTAATCAGGCTGTTTGCACCAGATGAAACACAACAGAAATGTAAACACAGCCAATCAGAAGCACAGAATAGTGCACTCACTGCACTCCAGCCATATGGTAAGGTTTATAATCTAATGCTGTGTTCACACCAGACGCGGAAGAAGCGTCAAGCGTGAGTGATTTACATGTGAAGTCAATGCAAAGGCGCAAATAGAGATCCTGTGGCGCGATACGCGTGAAAATCGTGGCGCGAATGATGCAACTTAACGTGCAAATCACTCGAGTTCGAAAATCTGAACTTCAGCGGATATTCACGCCGCGTTAACCAATCAGAAGCTTGCTCTTGTGGGGGTGTGACTGTGACGTAGCGCCTGTTGGTATCCCAGGGGAAAATCCTCCTGCCTACACTGACAACAGTTCATCCAACTGGGCTCGGCTCAGTCAGAAGCACCGCTGAAAGCTTCCATCATCCAGGTTCAGTTTCTGGAGGAGTTTATGAGCTCACAGAGCTGGATGCACCTCTGAAAGGATCTAGTGGACTCAGACACGATCCTAAACGTATCGACGCTGTTTTTCAGCCTTCATAAAGCACATAAACACTGTTATTTTCTCAATAAAATCCATGTTAGCCAATTAGCAACGAAGCTAGAGTCACTGGGCAGACAGAAGCCCTGCCCATCAAGCAAATCTGCGTCTGTTCTGAAGTGAATTTGCCGCGCGAATAAAGTGGATTTGACATGCGAATGAAGCGGGGTTTGATGTGCGAATAAAGCAAGTAAACTCAAATGTTCACGCGACTATTTACACGCGAATAGCTGACGGTGAAACAGCATAATGAATACATATTAAACCTCTATAACACGATTAAATGTAGATGCTGAATCACTGATATGTGTTGATTTACACGGAGTCACAGTTCTGAAGATCAGTTTCAGATGGTTTATTTTATTGTCCAGATCTGAGGTGAACTATCTGCTGCTGCCTTTAGTAGTACAGCAATAAATGTGTTGTGAAATGGCATTCAGCAGAGCCGGCCCAAGGCATAAGCGAACTAAGCGGCTGCTTAGGGCCCCGTGGCCACCAGGGGGCCCCCAAGAGTGCACGAAATGAATGAGTGACTTTTCGTTTTATGTTTGTTTGTTGGGTTATGGATAAGGGGTGGGACAAAACATATGCCCATTTATCATGTTATTTCCGGCCGCGATACATACTCTGGCGCCAAGTATCTATACTTATCTAAATTTACAAAAGATATGAATTAATTAATCAGTCTTTCACACTGACTGCAACATATTACCGCTTTAAATACAGTACACTCAGCCACCACCAGGCGCTTCCCATAACAGCAGATCATCAGAGACACACCGGCGTCATGTAAACAGCTGACAGGTGAGCCATTGCAATGGTGGAAATCTCAGGCATACGGATATTCTTCTGTCCAAGCTGGACCAAGGTATTTGTGTTTCAGACATCCAGCTCCCCCGAATTTTCCGCTAGTTTCTTCCTCACAGACGCGCTTTCACTTCGCTATATTGCTCGCGCGTGCCCGCGGGCGGTGCTGTGACTTAAATGTGCTCAAACATTTTAATTCCGCCAAATATGTATTAGATAAAGATATCAATAGGGGGTGAACATAAAATTTAAAAGGCCTTGCGTTTATTTAAGCCTTACAGATTTTGGCAAAGTCTTGTAGATGGTATTTTGGCTAAAATATTAGAGTAATTAAAAAATCTTTTTAAATAGATGAGTAAATAACTGATGTTCTCCACTGCCGAAAACTTCATACGCGATCAGAGGAGTCTGTTCTCACCTCTCAGAGCATTCTGATCAGTTAAAGAAAAAATATTAATGCATTAAAAATATTACAAATATTTAATGCATGATTGTTTATTCAAAATAAACCAGAGCTAAGCATAAAAAAGTTTCCATGTTTTCATAAAATAAGTTCATCAAGTTGTTTTAAGTTTACAGAAAACTAGAAAGCCTTTTGATGCACTTTTTCCTTTTTGCATTTTTTTATAATTTTTTTTTCATTTTTGATGCATTTTTTTCATGATATATTTGTGATTGGTTTTCTGTTGATTTATCGCATAATCACTGATATCGTGATTGAAGCAACAGTGCAGCAAAACGCTTCATAAACTTGGTGATAAAAAATAAGCTTCTGATTTATACATTTGTTTCAAATTTCTTATTACACAGCCATGAACTATGGATGGTAAATACACTGCAAAAATGATTTTCTTTCTTCTTTTTTTGTCTAGTCCAAATATATAAAAAAAATTTAACCAATAAACATTTTCTAGACAGATTTTTAGTCAAAATTATGTGTTTTTTTTTTTCATAAAAAAGCTCAATAATCTGCCAATTAGGGTAAATAAAAGAATATTGTTTTTGGTTTTAAATAAGATTATTTTACTTATCTCATTGGTGGATTAATTTGTTCACTTTACAGAAAAAAATGCACTTAATTTATAATTATTTATGAAAACTGAGTTTTTTTTTCTAGATATTTAGTAATATGCTATATGCGAATATGTCTACAAAATGCTTCCTGATTTAATTTGAATTTGATGTAAATAGTTTTAAGCTATTTGAACTACAAAATGCATTTATGTTAACATTTATCCATTTAAAAAAAACTATTTTTATTGTCACTATTTTTGACTGTTTGGCAGCGTTTTGTGACTGAATAATAATAATAATAATAATAATAATAATAATAATAAGTATGCTATTGGCTACTTCCAACTGTTTTTGTTTCTGTCAACATTAATTACAGCTTAGATTAATGTTTTGTGTCTAATTGTTTAGTTTTGTGGCATCAATAGGCAGTTGATCAGTAGGCAGTTGTTTCTGCAGTATAATATTTGGAATTGTCTTTAAACATATTTTATGATTTAAGTAACACAACTACAGCAAATAAAATCGATAATGCATGTTTTAAATTTACAGTGTGCGAATAATCAAGGATCAATGATAATTTGTCACATTGTTTGCACCAACGGGGCCCCAACTAAAATCCTGCTTAGGGCCCCCTGAAGGCTTGGGCCGGCCCTGGCATTCAGACTCACATTATAAGCATTTAACACTGAGAAAAGCACATGAGGTGTACTCGAACTGAACATTATCAGTTTTCTGTTGTTCAGCTGTCAGAAATAGCTTATAAAATATTAATTTCAGGTGTTGATTAGGACAAAAACTCCTTTTATTATGGAAAATATTCCTTCTAATGCGTGTCGTTGCTTTTATTTAGAACACGACTTAAATCAGCCTTTAGGCTCGACAGGCACACTTCTGTTGGTATCGTCAATCTGGCAACCTGCCCTTCTGTGTGTTTTGAACCAGGTGTGCAATACCTAGTTCAACCACTGGGTGTCACTTACACACCGCACCTTTATTGGGAGTGCAGTGTGTGCTATTTAAACGCCTCATGTGTTGTGCTGACAGACAAATTGCGTGTTGCTGGAATCTAGTGCAGTACATATTTTTATTAATTTAAAATATTTAACATTAACATTTGTTTCAAGCAACAAAAATATCCTGTAGAGGATTTCAGTTTTAGTTTCAGTGAACTATGTGAGTGTGTGTTCTTCTGACCGGGTGAGTTTGGTGCCGATCTGCTGTCTGGACTCGAGTCTCTCCTGGTCGCTCATCATGGGCAGGATGTTTTTATCCTCCAGC
>NC_079454.1:53439253-53461753 GCF_903798145.1 Danio aesculapii | reverse complement strand
CAGTGCTGAAGCCAAATCTGGAGCTTAACTAACTAAATAACTTACGATAACACTCCAAAAACTAGTACAGCTAAATTTATAAGTTATAAAAGAATATTAAATACAAATTTAGTAAAGAGGAAAAATCAGAAGCAAAAAAAAGTTAAATTTAGTTGAAATTTTGTAAGTTGTAATTTTTTTTTTTGCAATATTTTGCTTGAATTGTATACATTTTGATTGTTTTAGATAGTTTTATCGTTCAGTTTCTGAATTTGTTTGGTGACTATATTATTATTGTAATAAATATATCTGTTTAATAAATCTGTTCTGTTTAAATGCACCAAAATACATTCCCTATATTCACTGAGAACTGAATGGAGAAACATATTCATTTTCAAAATGGGCTGTGCTGAATTATGCTGAGCACTGGATGTGTGTTTTATTTTAACAATTTCGATTTCAATTACTTGTTTCAATGCGATTCCCGAGAAAAAAACTCTCGATTAGTCAATAAGAATCAGTACATTGAGTATTTGTAATTATTTTCCACATCTGGTGATAATATGAAGAGTTTAGCCACTTCCGCCAAAAATGAGCTAATGGCTAGAGTGAATGCGTGTGGCAAGTACTACACCATCAACAAATAGATTTGCTTCAAATCATCTAAATCGCAGCGTCCGCGCATTCAGAAATAACAGTTTGCTTGCAAAAGCCGCTAAACGCCACTTGCCTTTGACAGCAAATGCCGCTATATCCCGAGAGCCAATCAGAAGAGGAATCGAATCATTTGTTTTCAACGTAGCAGCGACTGTTTTATTCCGCTTCCGATTTCAATTTTAAAAGACAGAGTTTGATGAACAGGATGAGCCTGTCCGACTGTCAGTGAATGGCAAATGAAAATGTGCCTTCAAAACTCTGCATTATAAGAATTAAAAACACACAGTACAGTCGGAAGTATAACATGCATTCATAACGTTTGCTTGCGCAGCGAAGCTACTTTAAATGAGTATGATTGACTATACATTAAACGGCAACTGCGTTTCATGAAAGAGTTAAGATGCTGTTCTTTTATCCCATGTGGATGCTATGAGGATAAACAAGAGAGTAAGACCTGAGTATGATGAGAATGAATGAATGACAGCTTCTACAAGTGTCTGAGAGACATTCCCTTTTTGCCCAGTAGGCCTACCTTGTGTTTCATTAGCTAATTTAAGCTCTTTTTAAAAGATAAATATAATGTATAAAACTCTACATTATTTACTTCATAATACCCACACGTCTGATGAGCTTTTATATTAATGGACAATGCACAGATATTGATGCTTCATAATGTTATTACGCTACATTATTTAAATCAAGCTTCGCTTACAATGTTTACAATGTTTACATTGCTCTACTTACATTAAATCTAAATCCCAAACATCAGAAATGATGACTGAAATAATTATTGTCAGTTTTAATGTTATTGATTAATGCACTTACTTGACACGATTTCATTCATTCATTTTTCTTCTGCTTTGTCCCTGGTTTTTCACAGTGGGATGAACCGCCAATTACTTGATAGATTTATGTATTTTTAATGTCAGGTGGTTTGTTTATGTGTTTTATGTTTGGTAAAGTAATTTCTAATTGCATCTTTAGTGATTTTCAGCTAAATACACTGTCTTGTCCCATTAGGTGGATTTAGAGGTTTTTGCAGAAAAAGCACAAGTGGATTTAGCTGGTTTTGACGCAAAAGAAAATCTCCCTTGTTAAAAACCAAAGAATTGTCTAAAGTGACATTTGGGAAAAAAATGTATTTTATTTACTAGATAATAACCTTCTCATTACATATAAAAAGAAACTTCTGAACCTAATTATAGGAGCCCGATAGAAAATAGCTCATTTACAAGAAAAGCGGTCTGCTGGATTTAGAGGGTTGTGCATCTGAACTCTTCATGTATTTATTCACAAAAGGTTGAAATTGTACATGCACTAAAACAAACCCAGCTAGATAACTTTTAATTACTGTTCAAATAAGACTTTCTTCAGAAGAAAAAATATTATCAGACATACTGTGAAAATTTCCTTGCTCTGTTAAGCATTATTTGGGAAATATCAATGAAAAAAACATATACACACACACATATATATATATACACATATATATATATATATATATATATATATACACATATATATATATATATATATATACACATATATATATATATATATATATATATACACATATATATATATATATATATATATATATATATATATATATATATATATATATATATATATATATATATATATATATATATATATATATATATAAAACTAATTCAAAGGGGGGCTAATAATTCTGACTTCAGCTGTATATAAATAATATAATACATAGATATATTACTAGATTACTACAGTAATATATACAAATTAACTATGTACTTTTTTATATAATATAAAAGAAAATAGTATTTTCCTCTTTTTTTTAAATATTTCCCAAATGATGTTTAACAGAGCATGGACATTTTCACAGTATGTCTGATAATATTTTTTCTTCTGGAGAAAGTCTGATTTGTTTTATTTCGGCTAGAATAAAAGCAGTTTTCATTTTTTTAAAACCCATTTTAAGATCAATATTATTAGCCCCTTTAAGCTATTTTTTTGTCTCCATAACAAACCATCTTTATACAATAACTTGACTAATTACCCTAACCTGCCTAGTTAACCTAATTAACCTACAGTAGTTAAGCCTTTAAATGTCACTTTAAGCTGTATAGAAGTGTCTTGAAGAATATCTAGTCTAATATTAAAAACAAAACATAAACAATCATCAAGATATCATTTTTTTGTCAATTCCGCACACATATGAAAAAGCTGTATTTATTTAGTTTTTGTTGCTTGTTCAAATGCCCAAAATGGATGTGTATTTGACAAATATAGCATCAAATCCACTTAATCTGTAATAAAGTATGCAAACACTGCACAACTGTCGCTACAGAAAGCAGAAAGGGTCCAACTTCATTTCAGCAGTTTCAACTCGTCCCTAATTATAAGCAGCCAGTAGTTTTGATCCAACGACAGCCGAAGTCAAACACACATAATCTGAGTTTTAGCTGATGCACTCGCAGTATTTCCATCATGACTGTGTATCATGCAAACGTGTGCTCTTGTTTCTTCTCTTACCTTTCTCATAGACTTCCTTCAGCACACCTCTCTTGATGAGCTCTTCTCTGCTCTGACGCATCGACATCTTCCTCTCCAGCACTGAAAATCATCAACAAAACCACCATTAGTTATTGATTAAGCATTTTGATTTAGCTGATTTAGGCAGCAACAAATTTTATTACAATTTAAAGTGACACTACCACGCAAAAATCACTTTTATAAGGGGTTTAAACACAGTAGTGTGTCAGGAGTGTGTGAATATCTCCAGCCTCTGATGGATACAAATTAACTCTATTTGTTTTATAATCAGACTTGATCAAAACAGTCTGCAGGAACACTTTGATTGATTCTCCCTTTGTACGTGTCATCAGAGGGGGAAAGCCCCGCCCACTGGTGCCCATCTTTCCCTCATTAGCATAAACAGCAGCCCTGAGTGAGAAGCAGCCGTCTGTCTATTAGCCATTAGAGTGTTTGAGCTGCTGAAGATAATGTCAGCATAGACTAAGAGGATTCTAGATGTGGAGTTTTAGATGAAGCACAAATGAACAGCGACAGGAGTCATGACAGTTTTAATTTACTAGATCTTCTATGTTCAGCAGCTTTGACACAATCTACATTGTAAAAGCGCTAGAGAAATAAACATGAATTGAACTGAATCTCTAAAAAATAATGTTTGTATGTGTGTGTATTTAGGGACATTGTACCTCCCACTGTACCTATTTTTGACCGTCTTCACCTCCTGAATCAAACATTCAGTCTATTTCTCATCTATTTTATGTGTTTACTCAGCTAAATAAACACTGGCATGAAACATCTATTTTCAGTCCCGCATTTACTGTGTGTCTCTGCGTTCTGGTCAACTCAGTTAGATCGGTTATAAAAAGGCAGAACACTATGTAAAGCGCTGAAAAAGCATGTGACTTGCTCACAGTGATGTCACTTGCTGTGGCGGGAAACTCTGGAAAGCACTGAGGCGTGTTGTTATTCCTCTCTCATTAATTTGAGCTAAACGTTTAGGATTCACCAATGTTTAATTACATTTTTAAAGAAACAATTATTTTTTATAAAATAAATAAAGACTTTAAAACTTTATGTTATTTGGCAACCAGTGCTGACATACACTCATCGGCCACTTTATTAGGTACACCTTACTAATACCGGGTTGGACCCCTTTTGCCTTCAGAACTGTCTTAATCCTTCATGTCAGAGATTCAACAAGATACTGGAAATATTCCTCAGAGATTTTGCTCCATATTGACATGATATCATCACACAGTTGCTGCAGATTTGTCGGCTGCACATCCATGATGCCAATCTCCCGTTCCACCACATCCCAAAGGTGCTTTATTGGATTGAGCTCTGGTGACTGTGGAGGCCATTTGAGTACAGTGAACTCATTGTCATGTTCAAGAAACCAGTCTGAGATGATTCACGCTTTATGACATGGAGCGTTATCCTGCTGGAAGTAGCCATCAGAAGATGGAGACACTGTGGTCATAAAGGAATGGACATGGTCAGCAACAATACAGGGTCAGCAACAATAGGCTGTGGCGTTGACACGATGCTCAATTTTTACCTGTGGGCTTAAAGTGGGCCCTTCAATGGACCAAAGCACCATTCTCTGTAAACTCTAAGGATGATTGAGCGTGAAAATCCCAGTGGATCAGCAGTTTCTAAAATACTCAGACCAGCCCGTCTTGCATGAACAACCACATCATTAAAATCCCCTTTCTTCCCCATTCTGATGCTCAGTTTGAACTGCAGCAGATCGTCTTGATCATGTCTACACACCTAAATGCATTGAGTTGCTGCCATGTGATTGGCTGATTAAAAATTTAGGTTAACGAGCAGTTGGACAGGTGTACCTAATAAAGTGGCCAGTGAGTGTATATAAAGCAAATAGATTCAAACTTAACATTTGCGGTTTGACTATGTTCATTATTTGTGTCTCATGTTTGTTTTCCCTCCAGTTTTTTTATTTCTTTTATTTTATTGAATAATTTCATATTTTTGAAGCATATTGTGATTTTATTTTTGTGTACACTAAAAAATGCTGGGTTGTTTAAACCCAATGTTGGGTCAAAAATTGATTAACCCAACAGTTGGATTAAAAAGTGTCATTTATTTTATTTAAAAAGATTAACCCAACCTTGGGTTTGTCTCTATTTGACCCAACATTGGGTTAAAGCAATGGTCTCAAACTCAATTCCTGCAAGGCCACAGCTCTGGACAGTTTAGCGTCAACCACCTCCATCTTACACCTGCTTAATAGTCACTAGTAGTCTTGAACACCTTGATTAGTTGGATTAGCTGTGTTTGATTAGGGTTGGAGCAAAACCAAGCAGAGCTGCAGCCCTCCAGGAATTGAGTTTGAGACCTATGGGTTTTTATGCATGTATAATAATATGGTGTAAAACAGATTAAGAATGTTCATAATAATAATGCATCACAATGGTGCGGTGGGCTCTGACAACGTTTCTATTTCTCAAATCATTCTGAAATTGTTGTTTTATTGAGTTGAATGTCAATAACAAAAATCAGAACAAAATAAATAAATAAAGCAGAATGAGAATTCATATAGCATCAGAAGTGTGCAGCGTTGTGGATGCTGTACCTGCAGACGTCTGCTTGAAATTGTCGCTCTTTTTCTTTCTCCATTTCCAGGGTTTGAAGAGTCGTCCTAGGCTGGCCAGTTTGCTGCGTCTGCGGATGGGTGGAGTGTGCGTGCCGGGAACCAGAGAATCTGAGCGCATCGCTGCCAGACGCTCCGCACCCTCTGCTGGACACAACAAACACACATTCATTAAGAAACCAGCACGAGTAGAGGAGCTGTTATGCAAAAATCACATTTATAAGGGGTTTAAACCCAGTAGCGTGTCAGCAGTGTGTGAATATCTCCAGCCTCTAATGGATACAAATGAATTAATTGTATAAAAACCCTTTGTACGTGTCATCAGAGGGGGAAAGCCCCGCCCACTAGTGCCCATCTCTCCCTCATTAGACAGGAGTCCCCATAGACTGACAGAAGCATGAAGCACACACTCACGTTCACAATTTGACCTGACTCACACAGATAACCTTAGTCCTGTTTTAAATCTGCCACTATGCTGACACACATGCATTTGTAGCTCCGCCCTCTTTTGAAAAGAGCTCAATCTCATTTGAATTTAAAGCGAAAAAACGCCACAATTAGGATCAAAGCCTGAAAGGGTCCATTTCAGAGAGTTAGAAAACATTATCTGTGTGCTATTTTGAGCTCAAACATCACACACACACTTTAGGGACATCAGAAATTTTTCACATCTTGTACAAATATATATAGTTTGTTACCATTTATATATATTTAGCATTTTTTGGTGAATTAGCAAGAGCACACTAGTTATTACAGCAATAATTATGAAAAACGCTCCAGATTGATTAGATGGGTAGCATTTGACCCTGACTTTGAACCAGCTAAGACTAATGGGAGATTTCAGGTTTGGTATACAGTAGGCTTGGCATCACTACTTTAGTTTAATTTCCTCAAATGGGGAATTAGTTTTCAGAAAATCTCAGATATGTACTGTATGGTCTGGCCAAATGTGATTCCTTTAGGTACCTGCAAACCAGGACCTACTTTAATAGTGAGATTAGATGTCTGGAGAACCATTCCCCTTACTTAATTGATTTAGTTATGGACATCTATAAAAACAAAGACAACAGGAGACGTGTTTTAAAATTGTATTCTTTCATCCAATCCACCAAGGAACACTCAACAAATGGCATCATACTAAAATAAGAGAATCAAACCTAGTTATCTCAGAGGAAGACCGGTTGAATATCTGCTCTGTACAGGCCACTTCTTCCAGCTCTGGTATGTGGTGAGATTTTTGCTGGAGGAATCTTACCAGATACTTTATAACCCCCAAGTTAACATGTATTCAAACACAGTAGAAGCATAGAGGACAGTGCTAGAGGAGTTGTGGGGAAGACTTGGCAAACCATTTGCACATATTTTGGAGTCACCCAGCCATTCAGTCATACTGGCAGGACGTAATGCAAGTAATACGAAATATTTTTGGTGATGGAGTGGACTTGTCTTTTACAACAATTTACCTGGAAAATATTGCAGCCAACGTAATGGTAAAAGACAAGTTTTTATTAAAAATACTTCTAGAAACCAGTAAGAAAAATGTAACTTCAAAGTTTCTACAACTCGAACCCCTTAAGAAATCTGAATGGTTTGAAAACGTATGCAATGTTATAAATATGGAGAAGATGTCTTTTTCTTTAAAACTACAAATGGACAAATACCTGCAATACTGGCAGAAATGGATTGTACTTATGTCTTTACACAGTGTAAACTGCCTTTTATATGTATTTGTTAATGTGACCTTTAGGGAAATACAGTTGAAGTCAGAATTATTAGCCCCCCTGAATAATTAGCCCCCCTGTTTATTTTTTCCCCCAATTTCTGTTTAACGCAGAGAACATTTTTTCAGCAGATTTTTAACCATAATAGTTAATAACTCATCTCTAATAACTGATTTATTTTCTCTTTGTCATGATGACAGTAAATAATATTAGACTAGATATTCTTCAAGACACTAGTATTCAGCTTAAAGTGACATTTAAAGGCTTAACTAGGTTAAATAGGGTAACTAGGCAGGTTAGGGTAATTAGGCAAGTTATTGTATAATGATGGTTTGTTCTGTAGACTATTGAAAAAAAAAATAGCTTAAAGGGGCGAATAATATTGACCTTAAAATGAGTTTTAAAAAATTAAAAGCTGCTTTTATTCTAGCTGAAATAAAACAAATAAGACTTTCTCCAGAAGAACAAATATTATCAGACATACTGTGAACATTTCCTTGATCTGTTCAACATCATTTGGGAACTATTTAAAAAAAGAAAAAATCTGAAGGGGGCTAATAATTCTGACTTCAACTATACAGTACGTGACCAGTCAACTGTTCATTTAAGTTCCGATGTGTTATTGTATTTTTTATTTATTATTTATAATTTATATTTTTATTTCTTGTCTTTTTTCCTTAAAAAAAGAGAAATAAAAATAGAGTATAAAAAAACACAAATACACATAAAAAAGTCAAGGTCTTGAATAACACTCTTTATGAATCCAGTAAATCAGCCAAAAGAATTGAGATGGCATTAAAAACTAAAGAATAAATGCTTTCGTCAGGGAGCAAATACCTTTCAGATTGAGTAGAGCTGGAAAAACCAATGCAACAAGCTCACTAATCTTCAGGAGACGTGAATAAAACAATTTTCATCTCCTTTCTTCCATTTTCCTTACGTCTTTATGACTTTTTCCATTCGGCAAGTCAAATAAACCAGGGCAAAGACGTCTATTAGCATTCATACGCTCAGATTAAGGAAAATCGCAAGTCAAGTATTAAGTGCGCTATCGTTTAACCCCAGGAGAATAATCTTTCTGTGCTCTAATAATCCACTATTCATTTCTCAGAGTGACTAATATGCTCCCTCGCTGACTGTAAAGTGTGCAAGAAGCCTTCATTACCACTTCAAGTGCTTTATTGCATCTGAGTCAGCAGGAATCATGTATTGGACACTCATTTCTGCTTTCATTGATTTCTATGTGCTGAAAATAGTGAGGAGTAAATGAAATCGATGCACAACAACTTTCAGCTTTTAACAATGAAACATCCAGGACTCAAAAAACGATTACTGGTTGTTCAAATTATTTATTTAAATGAGCGGAATCAACACAATTCTTGAGGTTTTTTTGGCACAACTTAATTGTTTTATGTTCAATCCACGTAAATTTGCAAAAACAATTAAGTTAGCTTAATCGATTTGACTTGGAATGAAGGAATTGTGGAACCCAGCGTTTTTTTACAGTGAGTAGTTGAGAGCTAAAAAAAAAAAAAATGGTTCTAAAAATAATAAAAAATAAAAAATAATAGCAAAAAAGAATATATATATATATATAATAAAATAGAATTAAAAATAATATTTAAATAACTAAAATTTAAATTATCATAACTCTATTGAAATTCAAAACAAAACAAAACTACAAAAGCTAAATTAAATTTAGCCACGATACCCAACTATAAAGCATATAAATAAATAATAATTGAAGAAATTAGTGTATAATTTGCTGCTGCTCGTTTCTCCTTTTAATTTATATTAGTTGTTCCCTTTGTATAAAATGTTATCAATATTTCAAATATTATGCATACAAATAAATAAAACTTAATTGTATTACGCTCAGTCTACTTAAATTAGCTTCATCGATTTGTGTTGTTTCACAGTTTTTCCACAGTGAGTAGTTGAGAGCTTTAAAAAAATAAAAATAAAAAACATTTTGGTGCTAAAATAAAATAAAACAACAATAAAATAATAGTAAAATAGAAAATATATAAAAATATAATAAAATGTAAACATTTGAATTAATATTATTATAACTCTATCGACATTTAAAAGACAAAAAATCATTAAAAACAACAAAACTACAAGGGAGTAACTAAATTTAGCCACAACTAAAAAATAAATAAATAAATAAATAATAATTGAAGAAATTAGTGTATAATTTGCTGCTGCTCATTTCTCCTTTCAATTTCTATTAGTTTTTCCCTTTGTGTAAAATGTTATCAATATTTCAATTATTATGCGTAGAAATAACAACTTAATTGTATTACGCTCAGTCTACTTCAATTAACTTCATTGATTTGTGTTGTTCACAACATGAAGGAATTGTCAAAACTCAGTTCAAATTCACAGTACTGGGTTGCAGCTGGAAGGGCATCCGCTGTGTCAAACATATGCTGGAATAGTTGGCGGTTCATTCCGCTGTGGCGACCCCTGATAAATAAAGGGACTAAGCCGAAGGAAAATGAATGAATAAATGAAATAAAATAAAAATGTTAATAGTAAACTGATATTTCAGCTGTTGTATAAGCATTATTATAAATCAATACTTATAATTAAAACAACAAAATAAAAGCTTTAACTGAAATTAGCCACATTACCCAAGTAGAAAATAGTAAATTAATGTAAGTAACTGTCTTTTCCATGTTAGTTTTCTTTTAATATACTAGTTTTGCTATTGTATTAGGGTACATTAACATGCATTATATTTTCTACTCATTTATTTAAACAGCTGTAAACATGTATTACTACATATAGTGCTCAGCATTTATGAGTACACCCCTCACAAATCTCTCATTTCAATATTTTATAAGAGGCCGCTTTACAATGGGCGGTTCATTCCACTGTGGTGACCTCTGAAACAGAAACTGAGGCTCATTCCCAATTCTATTTCTTTACCCCTACCCCTTCCCCTTGGCCCTTGAAACAGAAGCTTAAAGAAAATGAATGAATGAATGAATGAATGAAATGAATGAAGGAATGAATGAATGAATGAATAAATGAATGAATGAATAAATGAATGAATAAATGAATGAATGAATGAATGAATAAATGAATGAATAAATGAATGAATGAATGAATTAATGAAAGTTTTACAATATTATATTTGAGCATATACAGTAGATTAGTCAATACCGAAACCAAATCTGGAGCTAATCTTAGCTAACTTAGCTAACAGTCCAGAAATTAGTAGCCCATATTTACATTAGGGAAAAATATTACATTAAATTAAGAACAAAAATCAAGAGAAATAAAAAAAGATATAAAATTGTTGAAATTCTGTAGTTTGTATGTATTTTTTTTGCAATATTTTGTATGAATTTAAATGTATTATCTTTCTATTACTAGAGATGTTCAGTGACTAAAGTATTAATTTATTAAATATATCCATTTAATAAGTCAGTTTTGTTCAAATGCACCAAAATATATGACCTACATTCACTAAAATGTTCATAATGGGGTGTACTTACTGTATAAAAACATTTTCAATATGAATTTATATTTGAAATCTATTTTTTTCCACCATTTAAATATAAACTCAGCATCACTGAAAAACTGAAACATCTTTCATAAAAAGCCTTGAAATAAAAGGCTGTTTTATTAAACACACAGACGCAGAACTCAGTGTGTGTGTCTGCTGGACGCTCCTCTGGGAAACTGAAGCGTTCTGGATGTTTTCTCCTTCACTGGTGTAAAAATAACCTGCTGGTGCATTAAAACAGGTCAGCAGGTAAAGGAAATGATGCTGTTTTTCCAGAAGGGCTTTTCTGCTGAACGTTCACTTCAGCTCCACGTCTGACCAATGAATGTAGGTCACAGAAAAACAAACACAACACAACTATCACATGTGGACGCTTCGAAAAATGTGTTCAAGCTACTTGTTTAAAGTGAGCTGAAACAACAATTCTTGAGCTTTTTTTGGGACAACTTCAATGTTTTATGTTCAATCCGAACTATATCTACGATAGATTAAAAAAAATATGGAGTATAAACTCTATAGTCGATAATCAGATTTAACTTATGCACAAAAAATAAAACATTGAATAATATATTTTAGTACTTTTATAAAATATTTAAAAAAAAATTTAATACAAATGCAGGATATTTTATATATTTTAAATATTAAATCATTTATTATATTTGATTTAATTATATTTGATATAATTTAATAGAATATCATATATATTTTTTATTTATAATAGTTTTGATATAATGACAATATGCAGTGTAAATTCTTTAACTTCTTATTACCGCTAAAATATCTTACTGTCATAGCAGACTCTCTTGCCATCACCCTCATAACTTACAGGGAAACCAAAGTGCTCCCAAACGCCAGACCCGCTGTTGGTTATAGACCTTTTTCTTGGAACGCAAAATGACCCATTATGCTTTGCGTGTATGTGCAAGGAGAATGCTGAGAACTTCCGGTCGGCAGCTGATGGGTATAAACAGTCACATTTGGACAGCTTTGAAATTATTGTTTTAATCTATTTTATTCGCTTTTATCATCTTTAAACTGATACTGTTGTTGATCAGCGCCACCTTCTGGACTGATCATTTTAAAAATGTGATCTAATAAGATAGAAAACAGCTGTGAGGCATTTTCCCCTTGTTAGGGGAAGGCAGCATGTTGCCTGTCATGTCATTTGGGATGCCTTGTTGAGCATTGTTGCACTGAAAACATTATATTTTGTACTTCTTCTCTTTTATCTTTTTAGATCTGAATCGTTCGGTTTGAAATGCGTACCGAACCGAAAGTCTCGTACCGAACGGTTCAATACGAATACACGGATCGTTACACCCTTATTTTAATATATAATAGTTGAGAAATAATGACAATACTGAGTATTATTTCTATAAATCAGTCAATAATTAGATTTAAATGCTAAAGAAATAAAACATTTTATAATATATTTTATTGTTGCTAATTATAAAAATCAATAAATCTGAATTTAAAAAAAATTGAATACAATATTTAATATATTTTAAATATAATACTGCATATTACATTTAGTATAATCAATAATTAGATTTATTAATTAGAATTAATAATTAGATTAGTTAATAATTAGATTTAAATGATGCACAAAAAAATTTACATTTAATAATATATTTTATTATCACTATTAAATAATTTTTATAAGAATACAATATATTTTATTCATTCATTCATTTAACTTTCGGCTTAGTCCCTTTATTACTCTAAAGTTAACAAAGTGGAATGAACAGCCAACTTATTCAGCATATATTTTACGCAGTGAATGCCCTTCCAACACGGGGAGAGCCTGCAAACTCCACAAAGAAACTCCAACTGACCCAGCCGAGGCTCGAACCAGTGACCTTCTTGCTGTGAGGCGACAGCGCAACCCACTGCGCCGCCACAATATATTTTAAATACATTATATTTAATATAATTAGACTTCATATAAATTAAATATTGTATATTTTTAATATATAATAGTTTTGAGAAATAATGATAATAAAGTTTAAATTCCACAGTCAATAATCAGCTTTTGCAAAAAAAATGTATCACTGTTCTAAAATCTTTCATATTACTATTATGTAAACTATGTAAATTATGTATAAATGTTACACATTTTTTAATAAAAAATACAATATTTAATATACTTTAAAAAAGAGATCATCTGGATTTAATTGAGTCACATCATGTTGTGGAGAAAAGTTTTAAATTAAAGTCATTTCTGTTAAATGTTTTGTCAATTTTCTTTTATGTTTTGAGAAATAATAACAAAATGAACTATAAATTTTTAAAAGATATATTCTATAAATCAGATTTATAATGTTCTAAATTATGAAATACAATATAAGTTATACAATATTGTAAAAAATAAAAGATAATCAGATTTGATTTGTGACATCATGTTGTGTTCTCTAGAAAATATTACATTTAATTATTATTTAACAATCCTGAGACGGTTTTCTTTTAATATATAATAGCTTTTGAGAAATAACAACAATATAGAATATACATTTTAGAAATCATAATCAATAAGACTAAAAACAATAAAACATGTCATTCATATACAAAATAACAAACATGTACGCACTATTAATTAAAATAACATAAACCTGCATGTGTTAATCTAGCCTGCATTACACAATAATATAGTTTTAATTATATTATTACTTTTATAAAGCAATAATACAATATACTTAGGATATAATACATATCAATAAAAATGAAAGATAATCATATTTGATGCGTCACATCCTGCTGCGTCATTGTAAAGTGACTCAAATTTTATTACAAAAACACAATAACTAAAAAATAATGAATATGCTAGATTTACAGTACAGTATTATTATAATAATCTTGTATATTACATAGTATTTTTTATATTGTATATACTGTATTTATGTTGTATTCTTATATAAACATGTATATTTTGCCTACATTTTGTAAAATTTGTGCATTTGATATTTTGACTTGTATTAATATGTACTATTCTTTTTTGTATATATTTATAAATTATAGTTACGTTGTATTCTTATACAAATAAGTATTTTTGTATATTTATACACTTTATTAAAGTATCGTCTTGTTTAAATATGTATATTTTGCATATTTTTTTACATTTTTTAAAAACAGTGCATTTAATATTTTGGCTTGTATAGTATTCGTTTTTGTATATTGGTAGATATTTATACATTAAATTTATGTTGGATTCTTATTTAATGTTTAGGCTATTTTGTATAATGCATTTAATATTTACTTTTTTTAAGTTATAAGGCATTTAATATATTGACCTAGAGTATTATTTTTGTATATTTGTATTTATACATTATATTTGCGTTCTTATATAAACAAGTAAGTTTTGCCTATGTTGTGAAGTTATTACACATTTAATTTGACTTGTATATGCTTTTTGTAAACATTTATATGTATGCTTTTTTATATAAATACATATATTTTGCCCATTTTGTAAAATTATTGTACATTTCATATTTTGACTTGTATAGTATTCTTTTTGTATATTTTAATACATTATATTTATGTTGTACTTATATAAACACGTGTTTTGCCTATTTTGTAAAGTTATAATGCATTTAATATTTTGACCAACAGCATTATTTTTGTATATTTGTATATATTTATACATTTTAATCCAGTTTAGTCTTATATAAACATGTTTTGCCTATATTGTAAAGTTATTACGCATTTAATTTGACTTGTATAGTATGCTTTTTGCATATATTAATATGTCGTATATTTATCTAAATACACACATTTAGCATATTTTGTAAAATTATTGTTCATTTAATATTTTGACTTGTAAAGTATTCTTTTTTGTATATTTATATATATTTACACATTTTAATCCAGTCTTATAAGCACGTTTTGCCTATTTTGTCAAGTTATAATGCATTTAATATTTTGACATATAGTATTATTTTTGTTTATTTGTATATATTTATACATTATATTTACTTACTTATATGAAAGTATGTTTTGTCTATTTTGAAAAATTATTACGCATTTAATTTGACTTGTATAGTACGCTATTTGTATATTTGCATATATATATATATATATACATACATACATACATACATATATATGGTAATACATTTAATATTTTGACATATAGTATTATTTTTGATTATTTGTATATATTAATACATTATATTTACATTCTTATATAGAAATGTATGTTTTGCCTATATTGTAAAGTTATTATGCAGTTAATCTGACTTGTATAGTGTTCTTTTTGTATATTTGTGTGTGTGTGTGTGTGTATATATATATATATATAATATATATATATATATATATATATATATATATATACACACACACACACACATACATACAAATTTTGTATTTTTAAATAAACACATAAAACTTATTTTGCTTATTGTAGGCCTATATTTAATATTTGACTTGTATAGTATTCTTTCTATATATATTTCTACATTTTAATGCAGTATAGTCTTATATAAACACCTATGTTTTGCCTATTTTGTAAAGTTATTATTATTAATATTTTGACTTGTATAGTATTCTATTTGTATATATATTTACGTTGTTTTCTTATAAAAATACGTATATTTGTGGCTGTTTTGTAATGTTATTCATATATAATTCATATATTACGACTATTGACATGTACACTGTAATGTCAAGTGTGGGATTAACGTTAAATAAGCCAATAAAACGTGAGTATAAAAGAGTGTTTAACGGATGGGCCCGGTATCCGGTACAGCAGCAGCATCATTATTATGAAGATGTTCACTCACCATCCCGGATGTCATTCCCGCGGCTGCAGTTGCTGCAGATGTGCTTGATGTGGCCGGAGATCACAAACGGCGTGTTGTTGTTACCGGGGGCGGTGGGCTGCCGCAGTTTGACCAGGTTAAAGGCTCTCCGTTTGCGCGGTTTCTCCGCCGAGGATGATGAGGATAACGATGAAGATGATGACGCGTCCTCCCGTAACGTTAACCGGGGTGTGATCCAGGTCCCGTGCGCGCCGGTGAATGCGGGACCCGCCATGGGCGCAGCGGCGGCGGACCCGTGTCTATCTGTCACACCCCGGGATGGAGCGGATATCGAACGGATGAGCGCGTGCATGAGCCTCACCGATCATACCGAGCGGGAGCGCGGGTTTATATGACCGTTAGGTGCGCGAGTCCACCGACGACACGCGCAAAACCCGCTCGGCCCACCTGAGTGTAACCGTGTGTACACAAACACACTCACATCCACACACCCGCACGCTGATTTGAGCGGTGTTTCTAACACATCACGCAGTCAAAAATCCGTTAACGCTTTTCGGCGACGTCCGTTAACTGTTATTCTGCACGCAAATGACAGCGACTGCCGCAGATTTGTTTATCCTGAGCGGACGGATGCGCCTCTCGGTAGCATCACTTCAAATTCATCAACGTGACGCAATGCCGTGAAGTCCACGTCAAAATACGCGGAGCGGAATCTGCCGTTAACCGGAGCGAAACCTAGTACGGCGAGAGCGCGACCTATGAATATTAACGAGCTAACGTAACGTTCGGCCACCTGATTGGATGCTGTCCCCAAGTACGCTCCCACGCTGAAGGCTTGGCTCGTGAATATTAATGACGCAAACAGACGTTCAGCCAATAAGCAGTCGCTTGTAGGACTTAAACACCCGTTAAAAAGGATCTATTCTACATTTTATTAGCGGGTTTAAAAGATGTTTGTTTATTTCATGTTTCTACAACAGTTTCTCTCTGGCCATATTCACGAGCGCCACGCCTTCGCCGTAGTATTATTTTCGCCGTCCGCAGCCTGAGAGAATCCAGCCCGGATCTACCGACAGACCCCGCCTACGTCACCGGGTTTGAACGGTGTCGCTCCGCTAGAGGCTGCGGTTACTGAAACCTGGACTAAAATAAAAATAATAACGGGAACCATTTTTTTTTCAGCAGGACTGTCTGTGTCACAGCTATCGAGAAACGCTGCTTTAATACCCAGTGGGCAGAGAATCATGCAGAATCGACATATATTTAGAAATGATCATGCAAATCACTGCAATAAATACCATAATATGTTTAACAGGCTATGATCTGTGTTAGCAGATTATCTAACATGATAATAAAACAGGCCTACATTATGTAAACAAAGTTGCATTTTATTAGTGATTCTCTTTAGTGTTTTATTTGACACTTTAACCTGCCTATTTATTGATTTATTCTATTTTATTATTTATTTTATTGTGTCATTTTAATTTTATTGTTTCAATTACTGTTTATATTTAGCTGTATCTGCATGCATATTAGCAAAATAAAAATAAAATAGTGTTTTATTTGACATTCTTTAACCTGCCTATTTATTGATTTATTCTATTTTATTATTTATTTTATTGTGTCATTTTAATTTTATTATTTTAATTATTGTTTATATTTAGCTATTATACTTCGTATTATTATTATTACTTATTATTGTTATTTGTATCTGCATGCATATTAGCAAAATAAAAATAATTTAGTGTTTTATTTGATACATTTTAACCTTCCTATTTATTTATTTAAATTTAAATTTTTTACTGTCATTTTTATTGTATTTTTTTACTGTCATTTTTATTTTATAATTTCATTTATTGTTTATATTTAGCTATTATTTTAGCATGCATATTAGCAAAATAATTATTATAGTGTTTTTTGCCATATTTTAACGTCATTGTCATTTTTATTTTATTATTTTATTTGTTTAAATTGAGCAATTATTATTTGCATTATTATTTTATTATTATTATTAATACTTGTTATTGTTAATTGTATCTGCATGCGTATTAACAAAATAATATTCATTTATTGTTTATATTTAGCTATTCTTCTTTGTATTATTATGTTAGTTATTTGTATCTGCATGCATATTAACAAAATAAAAATTAATATAGTGTTTTATTTGATATATTTTAACCTTCCTATTAATTAATTAATTTTTTCATTTTTATTTACTCTATTTTATTATTTTATTATGTCATTTTTATTTTATCATTTCATTTATTTTCTATATATATATATATATATATATATATATATATATATATATATATATATATATATATATATATATATTTATATATATATATATATATATATATATATATATATATATACGTATTATTATATATTATTGTTATTTGTATCTGCATGCATATTAATAAAATAAAAAATAGTGTTTTATTTGACATATTTTAACATGACATATTTTTTAATTATTTTTTATTTACTCTATTTTATTATTTATTTTATTCAGTCATTTTTATTCTGTTATTTTATTTGCTGTTTATATTTAGCTATTATTCTTCGTTTTGCTATTTATTATTGTTATTTGTATCTGCATGCATATTAGCACAATAAAAATTTGTGTTTTATTTGACATATTTTAACATGACATATTTTTAAATTTATTTTTATTTATTCTATTTTATTATTTATTATATTTTTAGTCATTTTTATTATTTTATTTGTTGTTTATATTTAGCTATTATTCTTCGTTTGCCTATTTATTATTGTTACGTATTATTGTTATTTGTATCCGCATGCATATTAGCACAATAAAAATTTGACCTATTTAAATATGCCTATTTATTCTATTTTTATTTAATCTATTTTATTATTTCATTTATTGTTTATATTTAGTTATTATTTGTCGTATTATTATTATTACTTATTATTGTTGTTTGTATCTGCAGGCATAGTAGCACAACAAATATAATATAGTGTTTTATTTGAAATATTTTAACCTGCATATTTATTTATTTATTTATTTAAACTTTTCATCATTTTTTTCATCATTCTATTTAATAATTTATGTTATTTTGTCAATTTTATTTTATTATTTTATTCACTGTTTATATTTAGCTATTATTCTTCATATTATTATTATTATTATTATTATTACTTATTATTATTATCTGTATCTGCATGCATATTAACAAAATAAAAATATGAAATTAATTAATGAAATAAAAAATAAAATAATAAAACAAATAATAAAATAGTAGATTAATAGAGCCAAAATAAATAAGATAAAAAATACATACAGTCAGCATATGTTGATGATCTGTACCTGATCTGAAAATGACTTCAGATGAACAAAAGCAAACACATTTTTTAAAAAGCACATGACTACATATGCAAATGAGTACAATGAGTTATGCAAATGTTCATTCTGTCAAACAGAATGCAGAATGAGTAACAAAAGCATGCATTTTGTACACTATATGAAGGATTGCAAATTATTACGCAATCATTGATTAGGGCTGCAGGATATTGGACAAATCTGACATTGCAGTATTTTGTGGATGTTGCGATATGAATATAATTTCAGTCGATGACTCGAATGGCTCTATTTGAAGATATTTCACTCGTTTAGATCGACTAAGTCTTTTTCTTATAGTGGATCTGCATAAATTATAATAAATTGAAGAAAAAACAAATGAATAAACAGTGATTGGACTGTGGGGGATACCGGAGCACCCCGAGGAAACCCACTCCAACATGAACTCCACACAGAAACGCCAACTGACCCAGCCTGGACTTGAACCTGCGGCCTTCTTGCTGTGAGGCAACACTGCTAACCACTAAGCCACCATGCCGCTCATCTTTATCTTTTAATCTTTAATAAATCATCTAAACCTGTGATGTGACTATTGCAGATTGCCCAAATGGTATGTTGTTCCTAAATACTCTACTCCATGTTTAATCATGCCATAGTGCATGATTAAACCTTATAATAAAGCTGTCGATTAAACAGAAATATGCCTGATTAAATAAATCTTTCAGTAAAAACAGTGCAGGTGTTTAATCAGCTGCTGTTCATTTTGAAGCTGCTTCTCTAAACTGACCCCAGAACAGATGCAGATTTGAGAAAAATTGACGAAACATTGATGAATCACTGACTCATTTAAATATGCTGGAGTGACTCTTCTCTCCTGAAACCTCCAGCAGATGGCGCTCTCTGGAGCTCATTATGTGGCAATATGAACTTGCAAACGTGTGAAGATATTATATATTAATTCTCATTTCTTCTATTTTAAGTCAGTCTATTTTAATTCTCATTACTTTTATTTAAAGGACTCTGTTTTAAATCCTCAATGAGCCCATTTTAGAGTGTTCATTTGTCACATGAGGCGGGAATTATGCAAATTAGTTATTTTGATTGTTATTTTTGATGATACACACACATTTATATATATATATTTCACTTTAAAGGCCAGGAAAAGGACTTATTCTTTGCCATAAAAGTGATATTACTGAACCTACACACAAAATGCTCATTTTAAAGGAAAAAGTCAGACAGCATGTAGAGGTTATTGCATCTAAACTCTTCACTGACCGGCCACTTTATTAGGTACACCTGTCTAGTACAGGGTTGGACCCCCTTGTGCCTTCAGATTCAACAAGAAATATTCCTCAGATATTTTGCTCCATATTGACATGATAACATCACGCAGCTGCTGCAGATTTGTCGGCTGCACATCCATGATGCCAATCTCCCGTTCCACCACATCCCAAAGGTGCTCTATTGGATTGAGCTCTGGTGACTGTGGAGGCCATTTGAGTACAGTGAACTCATTGTCATGTTCAAGAAACCAGTCTGAGATGATTCACGCTTTATGACATGGTGCGTTATCCTGCTGGAAGTAGCCATCAGAGGATGGAGACACTGTGCTCATAAAGGGATGGACATGGTCAGCAACAATACTCAGGTAGGCTGTGGCGTTGACACCATGCTCAATTGGTACTAATGGACCCAAAGTGTGCCAAGAAAATCTCCCCCACACCATTACACCACCACCAGCCTGAACCGCTGATACAAGGCAGGATGGATCCATGCTTTCATGTTGTTGAGGCCAAATTCTGACCCAACTATCCGAATGTGGCAGCAGAAATGGAGACTCATCAGACCAGGCAACGTTTCTCCAATCTTCTATTGTCCAGTTTTGGTGAGTCTGTGTGAATTGTAGCCTCAGTTTTCTGTTCTTAGCTGACAGGAGCGGCACCCGGTGTGGTCTTCTGCTGCTGTAGCCCATCCGCCTCAAGGTTGGACGTGTTGTGTGTTCAGAGATGCTCTTCTGCAGACCTCGGTTGTAACGAGTGCTTATTTGAGTTACTGTTGCCTTTCTATCAGCTGGAACCAGTCTGGCCATTCTCCTCTGACCTCTGGCATCAACAAGGCATTTGCGCCCACAGAACAGCCGCTCACTGGATATTTCCTCTTTATCAGACCATTCTCTGTAAACCCTAGAGATGGTTGTGCGTGAAAATCCCAGTAGATCAGCAGTTTCTAAAATACTCAGAACAGCTGAGTATCTTAAATCCCCTTTCTTCCCCATTCTGATGCTCAGTTTAAACTGCAGCAGATCGTCTTGACCATGTCTACATGCCTAAATGCAGTGAGTTGCTGCCATGTGATTGGCTGATTAGAAATTTGCATTAATGAGCAGATGGACCGGTGTAGCTAATAAAGTGGCTAGTGAGTGTTTATATATATATATATTCAAATATATACAAAAGAGAGAATTTTCTTAACACACAATAATATTTTGCCCTAATGGTGTGAAATACAGTCTGGTCATGTTTTGATGAATATGTTTGTGTGGGTTCCTGCTGATAATGAAATGACTCTTATAGGGCACCTAGTTTACCCCTTTTTTAAGAGTTAATATGAATATGATGGTTCTTTCTGTGCCAGTTTAGGTTCAGTTCAAAACACAGTTCAGATTGTTTTATTATAATGTGTTATAAAGTGTTGTGTTGGGGGTGTGTACACAGCTCGCTGTTTTAGGGGTGTGTTGCTTCACATGTAAATTAGTTTCGACTTCCCGCCCAACTTAACAAGGGGGCGGAGCCAAGACCTCCCCAGCTTTGTGTATGGCAACAAACAGAGAGAAGCAACATGAGTGAGAGGACCAGCATTCAGCAGAACATGTACGACTCGGACACAGACCAAGCAGAGACTACAAAATCATTTGTCTTTGTATACTTTTACAGCCAACTGTGTGCTAGTATAAAGGTACACCGAGACTAATAACCACACACCCTAAATTAAATTTACTGAGGCTATAACTAGGGCCAGACAGATACTCCAGACATTTTTTGCTATTTCTGTGCAGAATTTTGTTAAAAATCTGCGGATTTCTGCAGAATGATTTTGGAAGCATCATAACTAAAACCTTAATATATGAAATAAATAATAATACAATTTTTACTTTTATTTCATGTTCACAATGCAAATCCAATTAGTTTCACTTTATTTGGTAAACAAAGCAAGTTTCTTATGTAATATCTCTACTAACAGACAGAAAATATTACTGTACACACTGCATTGCAAATAAATCATATGAATATTTTCATATTAGTCAATAATATTACTGAAATTAATTTAAAAACGGATTAAATATAAATTTACACACATTTACACAAGTAAATAAACAGAATTAATGATAGGCTAAAAATCTGCGGAATTCT
>NC_079454.1:53404253-53434253 GCF_903798145.1 Danio aesculapii | reverse complement strand
TGTTTTATTATAATGTGTTAAAAAGTGTCATGTTGGGGGCGTGTCCACAGTTCGCTGATTTAGGGGTGTGTTGCTTCACATGTAAATTAGTTTCGGCTTCCCGCCAACGTAACAAGGAGGCGGAGCCATGAGCTCACCCGCTCTGCGTTTGCAACAGAGTCTGACAGGCAGACGGAGAAGGAGAGAGAGGATCAACATTCAGCCGTACATGTACGACTCGGACACAGACCAAGCAGAGAGTACAAAATCATTTGTGTCTTTGTACAGTTTTACAGCCAACTGTGTGCTAGTTTCAAGTGGCGAGCTTGTACACAGAAACTAATAACCACGCACACTGAATTAACTTTGACTGAGGCACCGGATGCGCCGCTCGAAGCCGCGACACGGTACACCAGACACTCTCTGTGGTGCGGCAGATACATGAAGTGTCCCGAATCGTCGCGCCACGCATTTTTGAATTCTAAACATAAGTTTCTGCAGCGGTCCGCGGCGCCCAGCCGTCGACTTGAGTGTACCCTGATAGAAACCGATGTTTAGCATTCTAAAACGCATGCTAGTTAAGATCACAGGGAGCTTCTGGGATCGCGAGAAATGCAAACGGCTGAAGTATAAGGTAGACTCAATGAGAAGTACACATGTTTGCAAACCTACCTAAAGATACAACCAATAATTCTGATTAGAGTGATAATGTGGAGAATATTGATCTTGTGTTGAGCTCAATGAGCCTTGCATCTAAAAATAGAGCTAGCGTGTTCCTTTAGTGATATCGCTTCGACTCACGCTGAAAATGGCGGACGTGAATCAACAAACTGAGGACATGATGACGCGCCTGTCAATCAATATTGGTGGGCGGGGGGACCGCACTCCTATGTAAAGTTGCGGTCGGTTTGAAAACCGCTCCAATTGGTCCACCGATTTTATGTTGTTAAATTGAAAAATAAAGCACTGGGTGTGTTTATATCACCCCAATATGACGCTCTATACACCATACATGCACATATGTCTGTCCAAACAGCTTGAAAAGTAGATTTTTTATCATAGGTGCCCTTTAAAATAAATTAAACATTAATCAACTGTAATTAAATATTTGTCAAATCACTGAATGAACATGACATCAGTTTTGCTTTTGTATTCGCAAGAAAAAAAATCAGCGCTAAATTACTTAAACTGGAATAACAATAATCATTATAGGAATAATAACGCTCACAACAAAGTAACTTCAGCTGAAAAGGAGAACTATACCTGAAGAGTTCAGATGCACAACCCTCTAAATCCAGCAGACCGCTTTTCTTGTAAATGAGCATTTTCTATCAGACTCCTATAATTAGTTTCATTTTATATGTAATGAGAAGGTTATTATCTAGTAAATAAAATACATTTTTTCCCAAATGTCACTTTAGACAATTCTTTGGTTTTTAACAAGGGAGATTTTCTTTTGTGTCAAAACCAGCTAAATCAACAACCTGGAGCTCAACACGCTTAAAACAGTGGAGATGATAGTGGACTTCAGGAGAAACCCCCCTGCTCTCCCCCCACTGAGCATCATGGACAGCATTGTGGCAGCAGTGGAGTCATTCAGGTTCCTGGGCACCACCATCTCTCAGGACCTGAAGTGGGACACTCACATTGACTCCATTGTCAAAAAAGCTCAACAGAGGCTGTACTTTCTTTGTCAGCTGAGGAAGTTTAACCTCCCAAAGGAGCTGCTGAAACAGTTCTACACCTCCATCATTGAATCAGTCATCTGCACATCAATAACTGTCTGGTTTAGCTCAGCTACTAAATACGACCTCCAAAGACTACGTCGAATAGTTCGGACTGCTGAGCGAATCACTGGTACAACCCTTCCTACTCCCCAAGAACTGTACTTATCCAGAGCGAGCAGGAGGGCTGCCAAAATCACTCTGGACCCCTCACACCCAGCACACTGCCTCTTTGAACTGTTACCTTCTGGTCGACGCTACAGAGCACTGCGCACCAGAACAGCCCGACACAGAAACAGTTTCTTCCCTCAGGCAATCCATCTCATGAACACTTGATGATAATAATTGCGAAACCAACATCACTACTTGCTATACACTTTTATACACATATACACTTATTTAACAACACACTCTACATGCCAATTTGCACATAACAGCTGCACATATAACATTGTATATGGTAATAAACATGTACATACACTTGTCAATCTGTATATTTGCACTCACTACTTACTTCTATTTTTAAAAATATATTTATTATCTGTGTTTTGTCCTGTCTCTGTAATCCTGTTGCACTGTAGAAGCTCTGTCACCAAAACAAATTCCTCGTATGTGTGAACATACCTGGCAATAAAGCTCTTTCTGATTCTGATTCTGATTCTAAATCCACTTGTGCTTTTTCTGCAAAAACCTCTAAATCCACCTATCGGGACAAGACAGTGTATTTAGCTGAAAATCACTAAAGATGCAATTAGAAATTATTTGACCAAACATAAAACACATAAACAAACCACCTGACATTAAAAATACATAAATCTATCAAGTAATTGGCGGTTCATTCCACTGTGATAAACCAGGGACAAAGCAGAAGGAAAATGAATGAATGAAATCTGTCAAGTGCATTAATTATTAACATTAAAACTGACATTAATTATTTCAGTCATCATTTCTGATGTTTGGGATTTGGATTTAATGTAAGTAGAGCAATGTAAACATTGTAAACATGGTAAACTAAGCTTGATTTAAATAATGTAGCGTAATAACATTATGAAGCATCAATATCTGTGTCCATTAATATAAAAGCTCATCAGACGTGTGGGTATTATGAAGTAAATAATGTAGAGTTTTATACATTATATTTATCTTTTAAAAAGAGCTTAAATTAGCTAATAAAACACAAGGTAGGCCTACTGGGCAAAAAGAGGATGTCTTTGAGACAATGAGACAATTGTAGAAGCTGTCATTCATTCATTCTTACTATACTTAAGGTCTTGGTCTCTTGTTTATCCTTATAGCATCTATGTGGGATAACAGAACGGCATCTTTACTCTGTCTTTCGTGAAATGGAGTTGCCGTTTAATGTATAGTCAATCGAACTCATTCAAAGTAGCGTCGCTGCGCAAAAAATTGTTATGAATGCATGTTGCACCTCCAACCAGGGGCGGACTGGGAAAGAATTTTCAACCGGGCCAAAGTTAAGGGGGGGGAGTTGTGCGGCAGGCCAGAGTCACGGTGGCAGACCGCATCCTATGCGATCTAGAAAGTGAACGCATCTTGCGATGGGGGGACGCGCGGCATGCCAGGCTCGCAGTGACAGACCAGTTTGACTGTCAGGCCACCGGGAAATATCCCAGTGCTCCCTATGGCCAGTCCGCCCCTGCTTCCGACTGTAGTGTGTGTTTTTTTTTTTATAATGCACAGAGTTTTGAGGTAAGGGCCGTTTTCATTTGCCATTCACGGACAGTCGGACAGGCTCATCCTGTTCATCAAACTCTGTCTTTTAAAATCGAAAGCGGAATAAAAGTCACCTAATAAAAGCCGGCGTATCAGTGCGCTGCTTAAAATAAATAAATAAAAATCAGCGCGCTGCTACATTGAAAACAAAAATTCAATTCACGCTTCTGATTGGTTCTCAGGATTTAGCTTTTGCTGTTAAAGGGAAGTGGCGTTTAGCAGCTTTTGCCAACAAACTGTTATTTCTGAATGAGCTGATGCTGAGATTTAGATGATTTGAAGCAAATCTATTTGTTGAACATGTAATACGTGCCTAAAGCATTCACTCTATGCCATTAGCTCATTTTTGGCAGAAGTGGCGTTTAGTAGCTTTTGCATCTGAACTCTTCATATTTAAATACAGTTTCAAGAGTTCACGCTTAGCTCACGATTTATACATAGCTTGTTTGGCGTGCTGTCCCGGGAGAGAGCCCTGAGCTCAAGGTATCCTCGAGCCCAGGGCTCCCTCCTTTCACAGGGCGAGGGGAGACTGAGCTCAGGTCGATCTGAAACTCCCCCGCTGCTGAGGCCAAGGTGAACTTCCTGAGAGTAAGACGTTAGAAAAAAGATTTAGGCTTATTTTATCAATAATATAGAGCACATTTGCATGGTGGGAGGAAACCAGGGAACCCGGGGGAAACCCACACGGAGAACATGCAAACTCCGCACAGAAACACCAGATGGCCTAGTGAAGACCCAACGCCATTGGTATTCTTGCTGTGAGGCAAACGTGCTAGTCATTAGGCCACCGTGCCGCCCATTCTTGATAAAGGTGGGAGGAGGGGGGTTTCTTCCAGATGAAGATAGTTGTAGAGAGGAAATGAGGATATATATAGTGACTTGGGATCCTTTGATTGGAGGATCATAATTAGCTAATGTGGACCAGCTGGGTCAATCATGAGCACATGCTCCTCTTGAAATTAGTTTAACATTTAAACTTCACGTAATTTTCTTTAAACTATGGCTAAAAGTTCTATTAGATTTTGAATATTAATATAATGTTTGATTTGGCTTTTATTATTTGAGTAAGTATATATTTTATACCTTTTGTAAAGTATGCAATAAGTATATTAAAAAATATGATAAAATTAAACGTGAAAATATAAAAAAATATTTCATTTAGTTATATATATTATTATAATGTTCATTCATTCATTCATTTTCTTTTCGGCTTAGTCTCTTTATTAATCCAGGGTCGCCACAGTGGAATGAACCGCTAACTTATCCAGCATATGTTTTACGCAGCAGATGCCCTTCCAGCTGCAACCCATCTCTGGGAAACATCCACACACACTCAATCACACTCGTACACTACGGACAATTTAGCCTACCCAATTCACCTGTACTGCATGTGTTTGGACTTTGGGGAAAAACCAGAGCACCCAGAGGAAACCCACGCGAACATGTGAAGAACATGCAAACTCTACACAGAAACACCAACTGACCCAGCCGAGGCTCGAACAAGCGACCTTCTTGCTGTGCCACTGCGTCGCCATTATTTATTATAGTTCTTATTATATATATATATATATATATATATATATATATATATATATATATATATATATATATATATATATATATATATATATATATATATATATATATATATTACACAACATATATTTATAGAACAGTTCTGTCTGGTTCTTGAATCTGATTAACTGGTAGCTGTGCTATATTCTGCAATAACAGCACTTGTAGAGCCTCTTTACTCTTGTGTATTACTCCGCCCACATAGAGCGACAACAGATCAATGAACTCACTACAGATTGACTAATATTGCAGCTGTTGGACAACATAATGTACTTTTGAGGCTTTTTAGGTGAGAATGTAGTTGTTTAGATTGCAACTATGCAGTTTATTTATAAGGATAGTGCCTATTTTAAATATTTATGATTTCGTTAGTGTGTCGGCGGCCATTAACTTGTCATTAAGCAGAGCAAATGAGGGTTGACGTTTCGCCACAGGATGGTGACAGAGAGCGCTTAATTAGCTCTTATTAAGAGAAGAATAACTCAGCATAAATTTAAACTACAGCAGATCAAATCATTATAAATCAGGTAAGTGTCATTCTAAGTCGATCTCTCTCTCTTTTGTATGTTATACTGATGTATTTATACCATAGTACTCTGCTAGTGTTTACTTTGCTTTGGCTTTTTCGGGGGTAATTATTGTGATCTCCCAATTGCAGCAGAGAAATACTGGGAAATCTCTGTAGACTAATGGCATTTCATGCTGTTCAGCCTTATAATCTTAAAATGTGAGCAAAATCAGCTGTTTTGACATCACTTTAGACATTACGCTATCACACAAGTGGCAGTGCGATATGGCTGTATATCGTCACTGGTGGGACACTAAGGCACGCCTCCCACCAGTGGAATATACACAAATATGTATATATAGTCCCATCACCCCAGCGGAATGAACCGCCAACTATTCCAGCATATGTTTTACACAACTGATGCTCTTCCAGCCGCAACCCAGTACTGGGAAACACCCATACACGCTCATTCACACACACTTGTACACTACGGCTAATTTAGTTAATAAATTCCCCTATAGCGCATGTGTTTGGACTGTGGTGGAAACCGGCCCATATCTCTATGTCTTTAAAATAAAGTAACACAGTGTTTGCAGTGTGATGTAGGAGACAGAGGTGAATCTGGACTATTCTGCAGCTAAAATAAACTCAGATGCAGCTGATGGACTATAGTAAAGTCCTGTCATCAGTGTTTACTGCGGGCACGAAATGATCTATAACCTCTTTAAGAACCGCATGACTCACTGTGTGTGTGTGTGTGTGTGCGTGTGTGTGTGTGTGTTTGCCTTCCAGAAACAAACATCTGCATCTTCAAAACACACTTCTGGAGCAGCTTTTCTACAAAAAGCCCTCCTTACTGAATACCATGGTAAAAATATACAGAAATATCATAGTATAGGTCATTTATTAGCCCTCCTGGAAGATGACAGCACTTAATATTTGACTAGATATTCTTCAAGACACTAGTATTTAGCTTAAAGTGAATTAATAAGGTTAATTAGTGTAAAGTTAGGGTAATTAGGCAAGTCATTGTATAACAGTGGTTTGTTCTGGACACAATCCAAAACTAATATTGCTTAAGGGGGCTAATAATATTGACCTTAAAATGACTTTAAAACAATTAAAAACTGCTTTTATTCTAGCTGAAATAAAACACATAAGACTTTCTTCAGAAGAAAAAATATTATAGGGAATACTGTGAAAAATTCCTGAATCTGTTCAACAGCATTTGGGAAATATTTAACATTAAAATCTGCATAACCTCTTAAGCCCCAAGGTGTTTTTTTACATGCATTTTTTATTTCTCTTTGCTATTTGGGCTTATTGGAACCTAATTAGAATAAAAATCTAAGTATCATCTTTTGATATGATGTACTTTTAGAGAAAAATGGTCTGAATTTATATAAAACACCTTTTCCTGACTGTTTTTAATGCATATTTAACATTTTATTTTAAATAACAAATTTTATTTTAACATGTTTTGACTATCAGAGAGTAAAAGCAACATTTTTTTCCCCATTTTGGACAGTTAAAATAGTGTTTGGGACATATTATATGCTGTAAAACAGTTGCAGGATGACACTGTATGTCTGTGACAACATATAAAACATTGAGAGTATTATAAACAGCCACTTCAGAGCTAAAATGTGCTGTCCACGTATATGGCCACTAAGCCCTATGTTAACCATTCCTGCTCTGTCTCTTTGTGGTGTTAGAGATAGCAGGGGAGATTCACTTATAACTCCAGGGCTGAAGAATATTAGTTTCGGGGTTAACTCCCTTCTCTTATCGTTGCAGCTGGTGAATGAACGAGGACACATGTAACTTGGTCCAACTATTTATAATTCTCTGTGTGGTACAACTAAATCAGTCACCACAGAGGAAACAGCACTCAAAACAGTCTCATTGTGAAAAGAAAGCGCTCCTCTTTTTGGTCTCTCCCTCTCCGCTTCACACACACCCAAACTGCCGCCCCGCCCCTTAAAGGCCCACCCATTTTACAACACCTAGGAGGATAGATACAAAGGTAAACACACTCTTCCATTGCAAAACATAACCATAAACATTTCTGCATTTCTTTTAATGTATGAAACTTTACCATGTCTAATCACCCAGTACCATGGTATTACTTATATTAATATAATGTACCATTATATGCAAACAGTACCCAGCAGTGCTCCTCATGCAGTTGTTATATGATGTTATTAAAATCTACTATTAATATATTACATTTATATTAATGCTTAAAATAATATGGTATAAAAAATATTATAGTAATTTATAGTAAATACTACAGTGTTTTTGATCCATACTATAGCGTAGTGTATTATACTGTATACTATAAAACTCTTTATTAAATGCATGTAGTATTGTATTATTAGTACTGTAGTGAACTGATTAACTGTAATAATGTAGTATACTTTAGTTTTTACTGCAGTAAACTGTGCTGTATTGTAATATAATATACCCTATAGTTGGAGAAAACTACAGTATTGGGTCATTTGTTTATTTTACTATAGTTCTTGTATTAATACTACTGCTAGAATTACCATAACAGATTAATTCGAGTAGTTTACTACAGTAAAAACACTGTATTAATTACTATAAATTACATTATCTGCATTTGCAAGTGATAATTAAGTACATAGTCTGTATTAATCGCATTTTTAGGAAATAACATGGTAAGACACGTGTTTTTACCATGGTATTCTTTAGGCTGATTCATCTAGCATCCACGAAGACCATGGCAATCATTCAGTATCAATGACAGTACCATGGTATTTAAATACTTTGGAGTAAATGTTCAAATTTATATGGTGTGAAAAATACTATAGTAAATACTACAGTGTTTTTGAACCATACTATAGTAAAGTGTGTTATACTGTACAGTATACAACTCTGTTATTGAATGCACGTAGTATTGTATTATTAGTACTGTAGTGAACTAGTTAACTGTAATACTGAAGTATACTTTAGTTTTTACTACAGTAAACTGTGCTGTATTGTAGTATAATATAACCTATAGTTGCAGAACACTACAGTTTGGGTCATTTGTTTATATTTCTGTAGGACTTGTATTGTTACTAGTGCTCTAGAATTACCACAACAGGTTAGTTTAAGCTGTTTACCATAGTAAAAACACTGTATTAATTACTATAAATTACATTAACAGCATTTACAAGCGGTAATAATTTAGTAGCTACTGTCATTAGGAAGATAATGAGATTTTGTCTGTTTTTTGGACATAACATGGTAAAAACACTACAGTGGTAGTTTTTACTACAGTAAATTGTGGTGTATTGTAGTATAATTGCAGAAAACTGCACTATTAGGTCATTTGTTTATATTCCTATAGTTCTTGTATTACTACTTGTGCTGTAGAATTACCACAAAAGATTAATTCAAGTACTTTACTATAGTAAAAACACTGTATTAATTACTATAAATTACATTAATGCCATTATTAGCAAGTGGTAATAATTTAGTAACTACTGTCATTAAGTAAATAATGTCTGTATTAATCGCTGTTTAACAAGGTAAAAGCATGTGTTTTACCATGGTATTCTTTATGCTGATATATTTAGCATCCACAATGACCACGGTAATCATTCAGTATCAACGACAGTACCATGGTATTTAAATACTTTAGAGTAAATGCTCAAAATAATATTAAATATACTTTAATAAACAGTAGTGTTTTTGAACCATACTATAGTAAAGTGTATTATACTGTAGTAGTGTAGTATTAGTACTTGAACTGATTAACTGTAATAATGTAGTATACTTTAGTTTTTACTGCAGTAAACTGTGGTGTGTTGTAGTATAATATACCCTATAATCATAGAAAACTACAGTATTGGGTCATTTGTTTATATTACTATAAATCTTGTATTACCACTAGTGCTCTAGAATTACCACAACAGGTTAATTTAAGTAGTTTACCATGGTAAAAACCTGTATTATTTACTATAAATTATATTAATGCCATTATTAGCAAGCGGTATTAATTTAGTAGCTACCGTCATTAAGTAGATAATGTGATCATGTCTGTATTAATCACTGTTTTCTTGGACATAACATGGTAAAAACACTACAGTAGTAATTTTTACTACAGTAAACTGTGGTGTTTTGTAGTATAATTGCAGTAAACTACAGTACTGGGTAATTTGTTTATATTACTACAGTTCTGGTATTGCCACTAGTGCTGTAGAATTACCAAACCAGATTAATTTAAGTACTTTACTATAGTAAAAACACTGTATTATTCACTATAAATTACATTTGCAAATGGTAATAAATAATTAAGTACATAATCTGTATTAATCGCTTTTTTAGGAAATAACATGGTAAGACACGTGTTTTTACCATGGTATTCTTTAGGCTGATTCATCTAGCATCCACGAAGACCACGGTAATCATTCAGTATCAATGACAGTACCATGGTATTTAAATACTTTGGAGTAAATGCTCAAAATAATATGGTGTGAAAAATACTATAGTAAATACTACAGTGTTTTTGAACCATACTATAGTAAAGTGTGTTATACTGTACAGTATACAACACTGTTATTGAATGCATTGTATTATTAGTACTGTAGTGAACTGATTAACTGTAATACTGAAGTATACTTTAGTTTTTACTACAGTAAACTGTGCTGTATTGTAGTATAATATAACCTATAGTTGCAGAACACTACAGTTTGGGTCATTTGTTTATATTTCTGTAGGACTTGTATTGTTACTAGTGCTCTAGAATTACCACAACAGGTTAGTTTAAGCTGTTTACCATAGTAAAAAACTGTATTAATAACTATAAATTACATTAACAGCATTTACAAGCGGTAATAATTTAGTAGCTACTGTCATTAAGTAGATAATGATATTTTTTTGGACATAACATGGTAAAAAACATGGTATTGTAGTATAATTGCAGAAAACTACAGTTTTGGGTCATTTGTTTATATTACTATAATTCTTGTATTACTACTTGTGCTGTAGAATTACCACAACAGATTAAATCAAGTACTTTACTATAGTAAAAACACTGTATTAATTACTATAAATTACATTAATGCCATTATCAGCAAGTGGTAATAATTTAGTAACTACTGTCATTAAGTAGATAATGTCTGTATTAATCTTTGTTTTTTAACAAGGTAAAAGCATGTGTTTTACCATGGTATTTTTTATGCTGATATATCTAGCATCCACAATGACCATGGTAATCATTTAGTATCAACGACAGTACCATAGTATTTAAATACTTTGGAGTAAATGCTCAGAATAATATTAAATATACTTTAATAAATAGTAGTGTTTTTGATCCATACTATAGTAAAGTGTATTATACTGTATAGTACAATATTTCATTGTTATTGAATGGGTGCAGTAGTGTAGTATTAGTATTTTAACTGATTAACTGTAATACTGTAGTATACTGTAGTTTTTACCGCAGTAAACTGTGGTGTATTGTAGTATAATATACCCTATAATCATAGAAAACTACAGTATTGGGTCATTTGTTTATTTTACTATAAATCTTGTATTACCACCAGTGCTCTAGAATTACCACAACAGGTTAATTTAAGTAGTTTACCATGGTAAAAACACTGTATTAATTACTATAAATTACATTAATGCCATTATTAGCAAGCGGTATTAATTTAGTAGCTACTGTCATTAAGTAGATAATGTGATTATGTCTGTATTAATCACTGTTTTCTTGGACAAAGCATAGTAAAAACACTACAGTAGTAGTTTTTACTACAGTAAACTGTGGTGTTTTGTAGTATAACTGCAGAAAACTACAGTATTGGGTCATTTGTTTATATTACTACAGTTCTGGTATTGCCACTAGTGATGTAGAATTAACAAACCAGATTAAAGTAGTTTACTATAGTAAAAACACTGTATTAATTACTATAAATTACATTTGCAAATGGTAATAAATAATTAAGCACATAATCTGTATTAATCGCTTTTTTAGGACATAACATGGTAAAAACAGATGTTTTTACCATGGTATTCTTTAGGCTGTTTCGTCTAGCATCCATAATAATCATTCAGTATGTCATCAATGACAGTACCATGGTATTTAAATACTTTACAGTAAATGCTAAAATAATATGGTATTAAAATACTATAGTAATTTATAGTAAATACAACACTGTTATTGCATGTAGTATTATAGTATGAGTATTTTAACTGATTAACTGTAATAATGTAGTATACTTTAGTTTTTACTGCAGTAAACTGTGGTGTGTTGTAGTATAATATACCCTATATTTGTAGAAAAGTACAGTATTGGGTCATTTGTTTATTTTACTATAAATCTTGTATTACCACTAGTGCTCTAGAATTACCACAACAGGTTAATTTAAGTAGTTTACCATGGTAAAACACTGTATTAATTACTATAAATTACATTAATGCCATTATTAGCAAGCAGTATTAATTTAGTAGCTACTGTCATTAAGTAGATAATGTGATCATGTCTATATTAGTCACTGTTTTCTTGGCCAAAGCATGGTAAAAACACTACAGTAGTAGTTTTTACTACAGTAAACTGTGGTGTTTTGTAGTATAACTGCAGAAAACTACAGTATTGGGTCATTTGTTTATATTACTGTAGTTCCTGTATTACTACTAGTGCTGTAGAATTACCACAACAGATTAATTAAAGTAGTTTACTATAGTAAAAACACTGTATTAATTACTATAAATTAAATTTGCAAATGGTAATAAATAATTAAGCACATAATCTGTATTAATCGCTTTTTTAGGACAAAATATGGTAAAAACAGATGTTTTTACCATGTTTTTACCATGGTATTCTTTAGGCAGATTCGTCTAGCATCCATAATAATCATTCAGTATGTCATCAATGACAGTACCATGGTATTTAAATACTTTGGAGAAAATGCTCAAAATAATAGGGTATTAAAAATACTATAGTAATTTATAGTAAATACAACACTGTTATTGCATGTAGTATTATAGTATGAGTATTTTAACTGATTAACTGTAATAATGTAGTATACTTTAGTTTTTACCGCAGTAAACTGTGGTGTGTTGTAGTATAATATACCCTATAATCATAGAAAACTACAGTATTGGGTCATTTGTTTATATTACTATAGCTGCATTACTATAGTAAATACAATGACCACAATATATTAATTTAAGCCGTTTACTATAGTAAAAACACTGTAGTATTTACATTACATTAACGGCATTAGCAAGTGGTAATAATTTAGTAGCTACAGTCATTAATAATGTGATTATTGATTAAAGCGCTCCTTTTCTTATGGACATGGTAAAAGCACGTGTTTTACCATGGTATTCTTTAGGCGGATTCATCTAGCATCCTCAATGACCACGATAATCACTCAGTATCATCAATGACAGTACCATGGTATTCCCCGAGTACAGTAGTAAAGAAGTCACACACACACTCACCTGTCTGCAGTGTGTAGGACAGCCTGGTTTCAGTCAGGTACGGTGTGTCACTCTTGGACCGGGCTCTCCTGATGGGCCGCCGGTCCACATCCTCCAGCTCGGGCGCCGCCGCCGCCGCCATCAGGACCCCACGGTGCAGCCCCCGTTAACGGGCACAGTAGAGACGCGAGCGCGGGGGGAGGGATGGAGACTCCTCCTCACGTCTCCGTTAACCGAACAACCGACACGACACACACGCGAAACACAAGCCCGTTAAACGCATCCCGCCCTGATGCAGCACATCACGGTTGAACGGAAACATCCAGAGCGCGTGGAATAGAATATCCTGCTGCCGTACTACCGTTAGTAACCGGGATGACGTGTTCTGACCGGAGGATCTGCACTGATGCGGCGGGGAAAAAAAGCCGTCGGTCATTCACGCTCTGAGCACGACAGACTTCATCATGAAACACGCGGGAGTTCCGGTAAAACGGCACCGATCTCCGTGCTGCTGCGACATCCTCTGTGTACGGTTACGGTTCAGACCTGACTCATACTGAAGAAGAACACGACCGGAATCAAACTCAATGTGTGTGTCGTATTCCGCGCGCGAACTGAACCGAATAAATAAATAAATAAATAAATAAATAAATGAAAAATTACTGGGGAAAATAAAACATTTAAATGACATAAATAAATTAATAAATAAATAAATAAATAAATAAATAAAAAATTACTGGGGAAATAAAACATTTAAATGACATAAATAAATAAATAAATAAATAAATAAATAAATAAATAAATAAATAAATAAATAAATAAATAAATAAATGAAAAATTACTGGGGAAATAAAACATTTAAATGACATAAATAAATAAATGAATAAATGAAAAATTACTGGGGAAAATAAAACATTTAAATGACATAAATAAATTAATAAATAAATAAATAAATAAATAAAAAATTACTGGGGAAATAAAACATTTAAATGACATAAATAAATAAATAAATAAATAAATAAATAAATAAATAAATAAATAAATAAATAAATAAATAAATGAAAAATTACTGGGGAAATAAAACATTTAAATGACATAAATAAATAAATGAATAAATGAAAAATTACTGGGGAAAATAAAACATTTAAATGACATAAATAAATTAATAAATAAATAAATAAATAAATAAAAAATTACTGGGGAAATAAAACATTTAAATGACATAAATAAATAAATAAATAAATAAATAAATAAATGAAAAATTACTGGGGAAATAAAACATTTAAATGACATAAATAAATAAATGAATAAATGAAAAATTACTGGGGAAAATAAAACATTTAAATGAAATAAATAAATAAATAAATGAAAAATTACTGGGGAAAATAAAACATTTAAATGAAATAAATAAATGAAAAATTACTGGGGAAAATAAAACATTTAAATGAAATAAATAAATAAATAAATGAAAAATTACTGGGGAAAATAAAACATTTAAATGAAATAAATAAATAAATAAATGAAAAATTACTGGGGAAAATAAAACATTTAAATGACATAAATAAATAAATAAATAAATAAATAAATAAATAAATGAAAAATTACTGGGGAAATAAAACATTTAAATGACATAAATAAATAAATAAATAAATAAATAAATAAATGAAAAATTACTGGGGAAAATAAAACATTTAAATGAAATAAATAAATAAATAAATAAATGAATCAATAAATAAATAAATAAATGAATGAAAAATTACAGGGGAAAATAAAACATTTAAATGACATAAATAAATAAATAAATAAATAAATAAATAAACTACTGGGTAAAAATAACATTTCAATGATATATATAAATAAAATTATTAATAAATTAATTAATTAATAAAAATTGCTGGGTAAATAAAACATTTAAATGACATAAATAAATAAATAAATAAATAAATAAATAAATACATAAATAAATAAATTACTGGATAATAATAACATTTAAACGACATATGTAAATAAATGTATTAATAAATACATTCATTAATTAAAATTACTGGGTAAACAAAACATTTAAATTGACAAAAATAAATAAATACAGTTGAAGTCCTCCTGTGAATTTTTCTAATATGCTGTTTAACAGATTCAGAAAATTTTCACAGTAATAGTATAATATTTTTTCTTCTGGAGAAAATCTTTTTGTTTCATTTCGGCTAGAATAAAGCCATTTTTAAGGTCAATATTATTAGCCCCTTAAGCAATATTTGTTTTGGATTGCGAAGCAGTGGCGCAGTATAGTGCTGTTGCCTCACAGCAAGAAGGTCGCTGGTTCGAGCCTCGGCTGGGTCAGTTGGCATTTCTGTGTGGAGTTTGCATGTTCTCCCTGCGTTCGCGTGGGTTTCCTCCGGGTGCTCCGGTTTCCCCCACAGTCCAAACACATGCAGTACAGGTGAATTGGGTAAGCTAAATTGTCCATAGTGTATGAGTGTTAATGAGTATTTATGGATGTTTCCCAGAGATGGGTTGCAGCTGGAAGGGCATCCGCTGCATAAAACATGTGCTGGATAAGTTGGCGGTTCATTCCGCTGTGGCGACCCCGGATTCATAAAGGGACTAAGTCGAAAGGAAAATGAATGAATGAATGAATGAATGAATGACGGAACTAGAGGACGAAACCTGCAAAAATAAATAAATAAATACGGAAAAATATAAATAAACGAGTCTATAAATTCCTACATAGATTAAATAATTAATGAATAATTGCACCATAATAACTGTACTTCATGACATAAAAAGAATATTGAATGTTGTTCTCTATCTTTGATGGGACTTGCAGGCATTTGATAGCCTTAATTGTCCCTCATGCCTCATTTCTGTCGTCTGTTACTAACAGGCAAGTGGGCTGTATGCACACGAGTGATACACTTATTTAAATATCTCCTATAATAATACTACTACTTAGGCACATTTATACATATAGTTTTAAAACTTTTACAACAACCGTAAAGCAAAACCAAATGTATTTCCCACATAAAAAAAACTATCCAAAAGGCATTTATGTCTGTGTGTTTTTGCGTATTTATTTGTCTCTAATATACAGCGTGGATTATAATATAATACACAGAAAGTAAATCTTTGTCATTGACCATATGTCTAAAAATAAGCTTGATGAGTTGTCTGTAGCAGGGTGGTGCTGACGTCACAGGCAAACACCCTGAAGGCACTGTAGTCCGTTTATAGCCTAATGTTAGCTTTTCAATTCTTGCGTTCAAATTTAAGATCCAAAAGTGCTAAAAGTTTAACTTTCATGTGAGGATTATCCGGCTGGACAAAACGTGTAAGTGTAATGAACTGTGTTTGAACACAGAGCTTATTATTAGCAATCTTCGAAAAGCCTATGGGGAAATCCTATGGGGATTTTATCGAGGAAACCAGTTTTATGCTAGCAGCTGATTCGCCTACAAGGTGACGTCATAGTTCCTCCACTCTATTGACCTTATTCTGTGATGCGGAGGTGCGCTCGTTTTTGCGATTGTTTTACAACTTCCGACTCAGCTGCCTATGGGAGAAATGACAAGGAATAATAAACGGCAGAAAACGATCAAACTACTGGCTCTACACGCAAGTGCTTTCATGACTAGACAGACAAAGTAGAATAATATAATAAGAAAACGTCAGTTTGCAACATCAAGCAGCAGAACAAGCTGTTTTTAACGTCTAAAAACGAATGGAAGTGAATGAGACCGGAAGTCTCGAGCCAAAAAGATTCCAATGGCTGCGCCCACTCGTACATGAAGAATAAGGTGAATAGAACAACAGCTTATTATGAGTCTGTAAAATAAACGATTAAAAGTGCTGATAATGTGACTGTAAGTGTTGTATTGTCGACTTTCAGGTTGTATTTCAGCTTTAATGCGCTTTTTAAATGAATAAATTAATAATAAAGCAGCTGCTTGCCATCGTCAAAGCAGCAAGATCCAATGGAGGGCCGATCGCTTTCACTCCAGAATGGCCAACACAATCTCACGGCAATTCGTAACTTATTTTTAGTGGCTAATTCGTACGAATTCGTACGATCTAATTCGTACAATTTAGTACGATTTGCTCATCCTCCAATGACGGTTGGGTTTAGGGGCGGGGTTAGGTGCCACGCCTCCTTTTTAAAATCGTACCATTTCGTACGACTGAACTCGTACGAATTCGTATGAATTAACCACTAAACTGTCAAAACGTAAAATACTTACGTTTTCTCGTGAGATCAGGCTGGAATGGCGGAATCGCTGGCTGCTGCTGTTGCACTGGAACGTTCTATTGAGTGTCTGGAGTGTTCTATTGATTAGGCAAAGAGTTTAAGAGGCGACTCTCAATAGAACATTCCAGTGCAACAGCAGCGCCCAGCGATTCCGCCATTCTGGAGTGAAAGCGATCGGACGTCCATTGGATCTTATTGTTGTGACGATGGCAAGCAGCTGCTTTATTATTTATTTATTCATTTAAAAAGCGCATTAAAGCTGAGATACAACCTGAAAGTCGACAATACAACACTTACAGTCACATTATCAGCGTCACATTATGTAATCACATTATCAGTATCACTTACAGGTGATTATCAGCACTTTTAATAGTTCATTTTACAGACTTGTTTAATATATTTGAACCATATTTTGTTTTTGTTGTTTTGAAGCGGTCACTTTTAGATGAAACTACTTTCATTCATTCATTTTCTTTTCAGCTTAGTCTCTTAATTAATCTGGGGTCGCCACAGCGGAATGAACCACCAAGTTATCCAGCATATGTTTTTACACAGCGGATGCCCTTCCAGCTGCAATCCATCTCTGGGAAACATCCATAAACACTCATTCACACACATACACTACAGACAATTTTAGCTTACCCAATTCACCTGTACTGCATGTGTTTGGACTGTGGGGAAAACCGGAGCACCCGGAGGAAACCCACACCAACACAGGGAGAACATGCAAACTCCACACAGAAACGCCAACTGACCCAGCCGAAGCTCGAACCAGTGACCTTCTTGCTGTGAGGCGACAGCGCTACCTACTGCGCCACTGCGTCACCCTGAAATTACTTTAAACTAATTTAATAGTTTATGCACGGCTATAATACAAATTAATTCTGACATGTTCAATTAAATGAACATGGCTTTAAATATTGTTGATAACAGATTGACAGTACTTTTTGTAGCAGTATGTAGAGCGAGTAGTACTCGGCTTACATACTGATTTTAGCATACTGTAAAGTATGGAAGTATGCTGTTTCTGGCGCAGCCTCAGTCTTGTCAACATTTTGGAAATTGTTTATTTTCATTGAGATATTGTTACTTTTAAAAGGAGTCGTACTCATTTACGCTGAGAGCATATAAATAAATCATATTTTAACTCATATTTAACTCAATATTGTAATTCGTTCTGTCTAACGTTAGTTATTCGTGCTGCTATTCTAAATGGCTGCCGGGTGACACTAGCAGCATCTAGTAGCTGTTTCAGAGTGTCGCCTCTTGATGATTCTATGCTTTTTGGATTAGGTCTGTCTGATGTATTGGGCGTGGCTAACATACTAAACCACGCCCCTCCAGCTGTCAGCAGTATGTCAACAAACAGAAACATTGAGCAGGAGTCTGATTGGCTGTAATAACTCTCCCCAAACCCTTTTCCCCCCATCTTTCTGAATGACACGCCTACTTTACTACATCCAATCAGAAACAACAAGCCACGCCCACTGTTTTCTCATTTAATGTTTAGTTTCTCTAGGAGCTGTGTCACAATACGGGAAAAAAAAATGGTCGCAGCTTCTGGTTCATGCAGACTTTCATCAAAATCGCTCTGAAGAACAGCCCTGTGTACAGATCTGACTCCTCTGTTGAGCTTCACTGAGAGGGTGTGTTCAGTATTCCTGGAGGAACTTTAGGTGGAAACATTGAAGACGACGGAGAACTTCCTCCAGTTCATCTGATGGCATCAACACACACAACCTAAAACACACACACACACACACACACACGCACACACACACATTATATTATTATATTTACATTTTGTCCGATGCGACTTACAATTGAGATACACATACCACACACACACAGCAACAGGGTGTTCAGTATGTGTGTGTGTGTGTGTGTGTGTGTGTGTGTGTGTGTGTGTGTGTGTGTGTAAACTGCATGTCTGAAAAGGTCACTGTACCTGAAGTGGCAGCAGTGTGAATGTGTGTGATCTTCGCTGAACCCAACACACACACCCTGATCCTCCAACAACCTCCTGCTGTACAACAAGCCCATAGGCTACACACACACACACACACGCACACACACACACACACACACACACACACACACACACACACACACACACACACACAATTCATCCTCATGTTACAAAAAGTGTGTGTGTGTTCATACATGTTAGCGTTTGTGTGTGTATGTGTGTGTGTGTGTGTGTGTGTGTGTGGGTAGCTTAAAGTGTGCTGTGAGTAAGAATGTGTGTATGTTAGCACCTGTGAGTGTGTGTGTGTGTGTGTGTCTATTCGTGCTTAAGTGTGTGTGTATACTTGTTAGTGTGTGTTAACCTGTGAGTGTGTGTTTGTACTTATGTGTGTGTGTGTACTTATTAGTGTGTGTTTGTACTTATGTGTGTGTGTGTACTTGTTAGTGTGTGTTAACGTGTGTATGTTTGTGTGTGTGTGTGTTTGTACTTATGTGTGTGTACACTTGTTAGTGTGTGTTAACCTGTGTGTGTGTGTGTGTGTGTGTGTGTGTGTGTGTGTTTGTACTTATGTGTGTGTACACTTGTTAGTGTGTGTTAACCTGTGAGTGTGTATGTGTTTGTACACGTGTGTGTTAACCTGTGAATGTGTGTGTGTGTCTATTTGTACTTAAGTGTGTGTGTATACTTGAGTGTGTTTACCTGTAAAAGTATGTGTGTGTGTCTGTCTGTGGATGAGTGTGTGTTCATAGTTGTTAGTGTTTGTGTGTATAAGCCTGTATGAGTGAGTGAGTGAGTGTGTGTGTGTGTGTGTGTACGTGTGAGTGAGTGAATGCGTGAGTGTGTGTACCTGTAAGTGAGTGTGTGTGTGTGTACCTATACATATGTGTTTGCTCTTGTGAGTTTGTTTGAACAATTGTGAGTGTGTGTACCTGTGTGTGCACCTGCGTATATCTGTGTGTGCATGTATGTGTGTTCCTATAAAAGTATGTGTGTGTGTGTGTGTGTGTGTGTGTGTGCGTGTGAGTGTGCGTACGTGTGAGTGAATGCGTGAGTGTGTGTACCTGTAAGTGAGTGTGTGTGTGTGCTTGTGTGCTTGTGAGTGAATGCGTGAGTGTGTGTGTGTGTGTGTGTGTGTACCTGTGAGTGTGTGTGTGTAGAGTGAGGGAGACTCAGCTGTGGGCAGATGAAGACTCCGCCCTGAGTTGATTGACAGCTGAATCCTGGGAGATCATTGATGAAACTGACAGCCCTCGACACGTTACACTGCAGAGTCTTCAGCCTAGACGACACCTCCTGAACACACACACACACACATTTTAATTTTAGAGTGACCTGACCCTTTAGAACTCATCCAATCAGACGTTATCTTGTGTGTGCTTGCTAATGTGTGTTATTTAATCGTACCTCGATGTATAAACTGTAGGAGGGGTCTCCAGGATGGGGCGGAGCCATCATGACATCAAGAGCGATCTGACCAATCACAGCAGGGCATAAATCTCCAGTCAGGAGCACTTCAGTGTATAACATAACGTCTTCATCAAGATTCACCAGCTCCATAAAACTGGTCCTCAAACCACACCTGAAGAGCCCAGACAGACTTAATCATTAAGAGTAAGGTGGCTCAGTGGTTAGCACTGTGGCCTCACATCAAGAAGGTCACTGGTTCGAGTCCCAGCTGGACCAATTGGACACAATTCTGTGTGGAGTTCGCATGTTCTCCCCATGTTGGCGTGGGTTTCCTCCACAGTCAAACACATGTGCTATAGGGGATTTGATGACTAAACTGACCGTAGTGTATGAGTGTGTGAATGAGCGTGTATGGGTGTTTCCCAGTACTGGGTTGCAGCTAGTTTAACATCCTGTACAAAGAGAATAATAGGACACCTTTAAGGAGGAAATAAAGCATAAACTCACTCTCCCATGATGCCGTTGGACAGTGAATGCAGCGAGGCCAGCTGAACGCTCTGTGAAAACCCCTCATCCATCTCAGCCAGAACTCGCTTATAGGACACAAACTCACATCCGTCCGCAAACACCGTGTTCTGATACTCCTGTAAGACAACACAGAAAACCAACATGAGCAAACTAACTCACATACAGCTGAAGACAGAATTATTCGCCCTCCTGTGACTTATATTTCCCAAATGATGTTGAACAGATTCAGGAATTTCGCACAGTATTTCCTATAATATTTTTTCTTCTGGAGAAAGTCTTATATTTTTTTTATTTCGGCTAGAATAAAAGCAGTTTTTATTTGTTTTAAAGCCATTTAAGGTTAATATTATTAACCCCCTTACACTTTTTCTTAGTTGTTTACACACAATTACTTGTACTTCAGACACAATGACCTGATGCACCAACCCCCTGAACCAATTCTGCTCAACTACAAGCACAATTCCTGCTTTACACTCAGATTGCAGGTTTAAAACACACTTTTTTCAAAACACTACACACAATTCTCTGCATTTGGCACTATTTTCATGCAGAAAATCTCTTGTTTTCACAAGAAACACACTTGGTATGTTTCCATCCAAAAATGCGGATGAACTTTATGCGCAAAACTCAGCCTGATCTCACGAGAAAACGTAAGTATTTTATGTTTTGACAGTTTAGTGGCTAATTCGTACGAATTCGTACGAGTTCAGTCGTACGAAATGGTACGATTTTAAAAAGGAGGCGTGGCACCTAACCCCGCCCCTAAACCCAACCGTCATTGGAGGATGAGCAAATCGTACTAAATTGTACGAATTAGATCGTACGAATTCGTACGAATTAAGCTACGGTCACACTGGGCTTTGTGTGTACGAAATTCTGTCGTACGGCGCTGCGAAAAGGGGCGGGATTAAACATGATGATTAGACATTTAAAAAAGCCAGCCATCGGTCCATGTTTTAAATTTCTGTCCAGAGAGGTGCTGTTTTGATCCTCGATTGGTCTCTAGCAGTCAAGTGATGCGATTTCGCAGGTCAGAGTTCACCAAGCTTGAACTTTGCACTGCTGCAACCTGCGAAACTTAACGCATGACCCCGCGTTTCCGGTCTGACGTATTCGTGTACGTATGAATGGAAGTCTATGGGAGGAAAAGCCAAGTGTGACTGCAGCTTTAGCCACTAAAAAAAAAGTTACGAATTGCTGTGAGATTGTGTTGGATAATCGCATTAAAGACGCACGAATAAAGCAGCGTTTCCATCCAACGAGTCAAAGCGAACAAAATCGTCACTTCCTGATTATCTGGCGCCAAATATCAACAGTAAAAACTGAATTTACTGTGGTAGGAGAAGCTGCGTCAATCTTTCCTTCATCTAATAAATGACTCGCGCCTTAGAAGGCAATCCTGACACGCAGTGAACGCGCGGTGGTGTTTGAAGGTGTCAGACGCGGAGCACAGACGCTCTTGGAGGTCATTATTAATATAATAACACTAATACTTAAACGTTAAGGTGTTTTAGAATGACCAAAACAACAGTTTAGATGGTTTACAGTGTGCTCAGCCTGCTGGTTTCTCCATTTACACACATTTTCACCATCACATGATCTCTAATAACATCACATGACCTTTTTTAATGCGCATGCTGAAATTTGTGCGGTAAAAGTGTTTCCATCCTAGTTCATGCGCATCTTTTCTTATCCAATATAAAGTTTATCCAACTCAGTTATGTGCATAAGTTTTTTATGCGCATTTTCAGAATTCAACCGGTTTTTTTATGTGCATATCCAAAATGCGCATAAAAATAGGTGGATGGAAACATAGCTACTGTAATGACATTCACAATTGTAAAGTCTCTTGTTTTCATAAGGAACACTCTGTCATTCACAATTGTAAAATCAGTTGTCCTACTTTGCATGCTAACTCATCACATGGGTAAACACCTGTCTCACGTAAAGCTGCAGTCACACTTGGCTTTTCCTCCCATAGACTTCCATTCATACGCACACGAATACGTCAGACCGGAAACGCAGGGTCATGCGTTAAGTTTCGCAGGTTGCTGCAGTGCAAAGTTCAAGCTTGGTGAACTCTAACCTGCGAAATCGCATCACTTGACTGCATGAGACCAATAGAGGATCAAAACATGACCTCTCTGGACAGAAATTTAAAACATGGAGCAATCGCTGGCTTTTTAAATATCTAATCATCATGTTTAATCCCGCCCCTTTTCGCAGCGCCGCACGACAGAATTTCGCACACACAAAGCCGAGTGTGACCGTAGCTTCAGTGAAGTTTAATTTTACACTAATTTCGAGAGGAGCATGTGCTCATGATTGACCCAGCTGGTCCACATTAGCTAATCATGATCCTCCAATCAAAGGATCCCAAGTCACTATATAAATCCTCATTTCCTCTCTACAACTATCTTCGTCTGGAAGAAACCCCCCTCCTCCACCTTTATCAAGAAAGGCACGGTGGCCCAGTGACTAGCACTGTTGCCTCACAGCAAGAATACCAATGGCGTTGGGTCTTCACTAGGCCATCTGGTGTTTCTGTGCGGAGTTAGCATGTTCGCACCATGCAAATGTGCTCTATATTATTGATAAAATAAGCCTAAATCTTTTTCTAATGTCTTACTCTCAGGAAGTTCACCTTGGCCTCAGCAGCGGGGGAGTTTCAGATCGACCTGAGCTCAGTCTCCCCTCGCCCTGTGAAAGGAGGGAGCCCTGGGCTCGAGGATACCTTGAGCTCAGGGCTCTCTCCCGGGACAGCACGCCAAACAAGCTATGTATAAATCGTAATCTAAGTGTGAACTCTTGAATCGCAATTTAGAAATCAAAGCTCATCTGCTTCATAACTGGTTCACTGCCCACCCATGTTTTCCAGTTGTTTATCTCCCTCCGTATTCTCCATTATTGTTTTTATACAAAACACACAAATACGCGATACCAAATATATACACTGCATCCACTTTTCTGTTTTGGTCTGGCCCAGCAGCGGGGGAAATGTCACCTTGCATGGCAAATCCAGCCATGAACATCATCAACTGCTATAGCTTGGAGAAGGGGTATACATGTGTGTGGATTTCAGTCATAAACTTTCCATCTCCAGGCAGAAAAAAAGTCCTCGATAGGACTGAGGAATGGAGAATACGGAGGGAGATAAACAACTGGAAAACATGGGTGGGCAGTGAGCCACTTATGAAGCAGATGAGCTCTGATTTCTAAATTGCGATTACGTGAGACAGGTGTTTACCCATGTGATGAGTTAGCATGCAAAGTAGGACAACTGACTTTACAATTGTGAATGACAGAGTGTTGGTTCAGGGGGTTGGTGCATCAGGTGCATGTTCTAGTCATTGTGTCTGAAGTACAAGTATTTGTGTGTAAACAATTTAAAAAACTGTAATAATCATTGATCAACTGGTCAAGTTATAAATGTCTATTGATGTGAAGGCTTGTGTGTGTGTGCCATTTGAAAGCAAAACACCATTTGGAGAAGAAACCACACTGTTTTGAACGTAAAGTTTCGTTTTACAGGAGAATTGAAGGGTTTTGCCCAATGTGTGTGTGTGTGTGTTTTTTGATTTGTGAGTAGAGTTTGGACAATATGAGACCTGCTTTCAGAAAATGTGTGGAAACAATTGGTAAAAACTGTAAGCAATATTAGTTTTGGATTGTCTCCAGAACAAACCACTGTTATACAATAACTTGCCTAATTACCCTAACTTTACCCTAATTACCCTAGTTAAGCCTTTAAATGTCACTTTAAGCTGTCAGTTTAATATAGTCTAATATTATTTACTGTCATCATGACAAAGATAAAATAAATCAGTGATTACAGATGAGTTATTAAAACTATTATGATTAGAAATGTGTTCTTCTTTCCGTTAAACAGGAGAGCTAATAATTCTGCAACTGTAATGAAGATCAAACATGTCTAAAAACATCCCTCATTGACTAATAGGAAGAGTCGTTCAACATGAGCGAATCGAATCACGTCCTCGATGCTCTCGCGACTCTGAACTGCACCTGGAAAACACACACAAAACATGGCGTTTATTAAAACATTACTTAGCATAACGCTTCAGAAAAAAAGCTGCAATAAGAGATTTTCACATCAATACAGCTGTTTTGTTTTTTGTAAATAAAGATATTTATATTTAAACATTTGGAACAATATTATAGACACATTAGATGCACGTATATTAAATGTAATATATTTTCTAACATTTCAACACAATATGGATTCTACACTACTGAAAAAATATTTATTATAATGATAATACTTTTAAATATTTATAATTAGTAGTATTTATGTAATGAATAATGTAAATCATATATAAATATATATTTATATATATATATATATATATATATATATATATATATATATATATATATATATATATATATATATATATATATATATATATATATATATATATATATATATATATATACACCCTGTCTGGTTCTTGAATCTGATTGGCTGTTAGCCGTGCAATATTCTGCAATATCAGAACTTGTAGAGCCTCTTCACCCTTGTGTATTCCTCCGCCCACATAGAGCGACAGCAGATCAATGAACTCACTACAGATTGACTAATATTGCAGCTGTTGGACAACATAGTGTACTTTTGAGGCTTTATAGGTGAGAATGTAGTTGTTTAGATTGCAACTATGCAGTTTATTTATAAGGATAGTGCCTATTTTAAATATTTATCATTTCGGAGATTCAGCGTGTTGGCAGCCATTAGCCTGCCATTGAGCAGAGCAAAGATGGTTGGTGTTCCGCCACAAGATGGCGACAGAGACTGCATAATAATTCAATTCAATTCAGTTAGTTTATTGTCAAGTGCACAGTAAGGAAACAAGTTTCCCTGTACAATGAAATTCTTACTTTGCCGTCCACAGTGAAGTCCTACACATAATATCCACATCATACATGTTTACACATATATACACACAGAAGATATGAAATGTATATATATATATATATATAAATATCTATGAATGTAAACAATATATATTACTGATTGTGGAGTAATGTAAACAGATGTAAACAATGTATAGTAGTTAATTGTGTTTATTATGCAAAAAGTGCCTAGTGCAATTGGCTTATGTGCAAACAACAGTATAATGGCCGCAGCAGATTGAGTGCAGTTGTGTGCAATAATAGTGCAAACTGAGACTAAGAATATAATGTGCTACTGAGCAGGTCTAGTCGTTCAGTACAGTGTAAACAATGCACAGTTTGTCCATATGCTCCAAAAAAATGCTTAAAGGCTAATAACCCAGCATAAATGTAAACTACAGCTGATCAAATCATTATAAATCAGGTGAGTGTCATTCTAAGTCGATCTCTCCCTCTTTTGTATGTTATACGGCTGTATTTAAACCATAGTAATCTGCTAGTGTTTACTTTGCTTTGGCTTTTTCTGAGTTAATTATTGAGTTTTCCTGATTACAGCAGAGTAATACTGGGAAATCTCTGTAGACTGATGGCATTTCATGCTGTTCAGCCTTATAATCTTAAAATGTCAGCAAAATCAGCTGTTTTGTCATCACTTTACGCTAGAGAATCATTGAAATACTGTAGCTCTAAAGTGACGTTCCTCTAAAGAGTAGTTCCTCTGACAAAAGGATATTTAGTCTCTCTGTGTTTGATTTTCTTTTTTATATACACGATTATACCGTCGAACTGTTGTATAAACGCAATATCACATGAGTAGCAATGCGATATGGCTGTATATCAGCACGGCCAACGCACACCTCCCACCAGTGCCGATATACAGCCATATCACACTGCTACAAGTATATAAATATACTCATTCCTTAATTAAATAATGATTAGTTAAAATTTTATTACTTTAAATGAAGAGAAAATACATTTATTAGTAATTCAAATTTAATTAAAAATATATATTTGAACAAAAATGAAAACATTTTTTTTTTTTAAAGAAAGAGTAATTTTAGGCACATAAATGTATAAAATCATTAGTGATGGGAATAACCACGCAATAAATATACGGCATTACTAACGGCGATACCTTTTTCAATAATGAGTAATCAATTGAGTTACTGTTTCCCTCGTTATAACGCTGTTACCGTTACTGACAATAAAATGTGCGTTACTATAATCGAGAAAGCTGAAGCAGTTTTCATGCGAGCAGTGTCTTTCTCAGCCATAGGACCTCTCTTTTTCTGGGGTGTGTGTGTGTGTGTGTGTTTGGGCTGGGGCGGGACACATAACCAACCACTGATGGAAAATCCAACAAGTTCATGGTAGCGTTTGCACACTGGAAATATAATGTTATGTTCGCTTGCAGAAGGTATTTCGGGTATATGTGTGTGCGTTTGTTTGTATGTGGGTGTGTCGTTTCATGCGTGTGTTACAGGTACCAACGACATTGGAGGATCCGCATTTTGTGCTGATGGCGTTGGCTGCTGATGCTGGTTTTGCGCCACCAATCGCTGGTCGGCGTAGCGTTTAAAAGCCGGGCCCAAACAGCAATGGCGATCTCTCTCTCTATCTTTTTCAATCTCACTCTTACTTTTTCTGTGGGTCTCTGTGAGGACAGCCTCTCTTACGGGGGCTAGTCTGAGAGAATGTGTTTTGCTTATAGATCTGATAGATAGATAGATAGATAGATAGATAGATAGATAGATAGATAGATAGATAGATAGATAGATAGATAGATAGATAGATAGATAGATAGATAGATAGATAGATAGATAGATAGATAGATAGATAGATAGATAGATAGATAGATAGATAGATAGATAGATAGATAGATAGATAGATAGATAGGTTGGTTGGTTGGACATTTAGACAGATGGATGGATGGAGGGATAGACTTATAAATAGACAGATGGATGAATGGGTGGATGAAAGGATGAACAGACATAAATGGATGGGTAGCCATAAGTAAATAGATAGATGGACAGATGGATGGATGAATGAAGAGACGGATGGGTGGATGGATAGACAAATACATGGACGGATGGATGGACGGACAGACAGACGGATGGATAGACAGATGGATGGACATGTATAGATAGATTCATGGATGGATGGATCAACATATAGATAGCTAGATGGATGGATTTATGGATGGACGGATGGATGGATGGATGGTCGGTTGGACATTTAGACAGATGGATGGATGGAGGGATAGACTTATAAATAGACAGATGGATGAATGGGTGGATGAAAGGATGAACAGACATAAATGGATGGGTAGCCATAAGTAAATAGATAGATGGACAGATGGATGGATGAATGAAGAGACGGATGGGTGGATGGATAGACAAATACATAGATGTATGGATGGATGTATAGACATATATAGATTTCTAGATGGACAGATGGATGGATGGACATACGGACAGACTTATGGATGGATGGATAGACGTAAATAGATGGGTGGATGAACGGATAAATAGACATACAATATATTCTCACTGGTTTCACTGGAAGAATGGGCAATAAATAACTGAAGTGATATTTGGTTTTCAGTCACTTTTTTCTCTCTCCATCTGTTACACACACACTCAACTATTATATGTTATGTTAAATACCCTTAGTTTAATATTAACATCTAAAAGGACGTAACAATAAGCACTACTTTTCTCTCGCTGAGGTAAAAGGCAAGAATGTTTATGTATCATGCAGCTTATGCCCAGGAAAAAGGGTTGTCTCTCACATTGTCCCACAACAACATTAAAACAGTGTAGATTAGTGCACAAAAGTTTAATCTCAACATATAAATCATGAAAATAAGGCGAAAAAATATCACAATATTGGTGAGACTATTTAAAATGTAACAAGTTGAATCATGTGTGCATTACAATCATCAATATTCATCATTTAAATCACTTATTATAATCATCATCCTGTACCTGTAGGGTTGCCAGGGTTGCTGATGTAAATAGCTTGAGGAGAGCACCGCACCCTGGAGGCCTGTATAGCTTTGTTTAGCTCCGCCCTCTCCAAGCTCCACCCACTCGTCTCCTGCAGCCGATAGGGCACTGATGCTATGCCCACCCGGTCTATGAGGCGTGCCAGAGTGTGAGGGGCGGGGTCTGGAATCATGACTGCAGACACGCCCTCTGACTGACACAGCAGACGCAGCATCACCTGATGAGGAAGACAGACAACCATTGATTTGAACAATTTCATGAATACTAGTAAATAGGAATTACTGTTGTACAGTGTCACAAATATTATGCTATATAGGTCACATCAACCTTTCACCGGAAGTTAATCAGTGGCTGAAAAATAGATGCATGGGTGGATGAATGGATGGATGGATGAATGAATGGATGGATGGGTAGATGGATAGATAGACAGATTAAAATATAAAAAGATAGACGGATATAGTTAGATGAATGGATGGATGGATGGATGGATGGATGGATGGATGGATGGATAGACATATAAATAGACAGATAGATGGATAGACAGACAGACAAACCGATGGATGGATGGATGGATGGATGGATAGATGGATAGATGGATGGATGGATGGATGGATGGATGGATGGATGGATGGATGGATGGATGGATGGATGGACGGATGGATGGATGGATAAATTAATAGACATAAAGATAGCCAGATAGACAGATAGATGGATGATGGATGGACAGAGGGATGGTTGAACGGATCGATATTTAAATAGATGGATGGATGGATGGATGGATGAATGAATTTACAGACATATAAAGATATTTAGATGGATGGATAGATGGACGGACAGATGATGGATGGACATAAATAGATAGATAAATGGATGAATAGATAGACAAAAAGATAGCTAGATGAACTGATGTATCTATGGATTGATGGATAGACATCTAAACATGGACGATAGATGGATAGATGGATAGACGGACTGATGGTAGA